>NW_017670942.1:296540-338561 GCF_001879085.1 Nicotiana attenuata
TGCAACTTAGCTTCATGTTCTTTTATCCTCGACCAGCTCTTCTTCACATTTCTTCAACCTCCATAATCAAGCCATCAATCCTCATTTGTTTGTACTTGAGATAGTAGGATAAGAATAGAAAATGACGGACCATCATAACCAATACTTGTCCTCTCTTTCTTTTCCTCGTATATTGGTTAAGAGCTTCATCATTGTTGTCCTCTGCCGGCAACACTATATATTATAATATATATATATATATATATATATATATATATATATATATATATATATATATAATTAAGTTTTGCTGCAACTCGTCAAATGAAGAGACAAAATTCAATATGAATATAAATATTTAGGACACAAATCAGTACCTGTCTTCTGCACACTTACCTTCTTGTATTTTTCAACAGCAATTCAGCTAAGTAATTGCTTGCCATCATTTAGTTTTTCTTCCAATTGCACATTTTCTTTATCTTGCAATTTGTTCACCATGTGCTTCAGTTGCTTGTTCACAAGATTCTGACAAAATTTACAGAGCTAACACAATTAGTACTTGTTAATAATCTTTGATTAAAACAAGCATATATAAAATTAAAAAAAAACACTGTCTAACCATTTGCAATAGTCAAGATCATCCCAATTATATCATTATCTTCACTAGCATTTTCTTGGGTTCCAATATTGTCGTTAGGAGAGGGAGGTCTAGAGAGATCACATGTTGCATCTATGCATTTGGAACCAATCTCACTTCTGCTTGTTCCTTCGGTATTTTCTACGTCTTGAGATTTTACTCCATGTTTCTCTTGATAATCCACTCCAGCTTCTTCCCTGGCAGCTTCAAAAGATTAGGTAACATTTGCAATTAATACCCATTCTAATAATTCACTAAAACTAACATACAATATATAATAAAAATTTTATCTAACCTTGATTGGCACAAGTTTGAACTCCAAAATTTTTCTTTGTATGACAGAGGTGTAGACAGATCATATGTTTCTTCTAAGCATTTGCATACAATCTCGCTGACACTTGATCCCAATGGACTTGCTAAATCCTCCTGAGATTGCAATCCACATTTACAGATTTTCTCTGTTTCTCCTTTCTCTTTTGGATTTTCCTGGTCTTGACATTCTCCTACATCTTCAACTTCCACTCCATCAATAGATTCTACAAATATTTGTAATCACAAAAAAGTTTATATGTATTACTCTATTGTATATAAATTTCAATGAAAAAAAATTCAAAATCTATATCTAACCTTTCCTAATATCAGTAACGTTCTCAGTTTCATCATCTAGATGTGCATCTCTAAAATCGCTTTCATACTGAACTTCTGCATGCACATCCATATCATCACGTTCATCACCGCCTGCATCTTTGTTGATTGTAACAGTAGGCTCTGTATCTTCTTCAACTCCATGTTTTCTAATTGGAACACTAGATTCTCTCTCTATGTTCCTTTCATCAGCTTTCCCATAAATCTTCAACAAACTGTCAAGCTTTGATCCTAGAGTTTTCTTTAAATCCCGAGAAAGAAACTAAGTTAGAAAGTTAAGGACAGGTTAAAGTTAAGGACATGCAGTCCTTAAGTTTGAATTACAGGTTGAAAAGTTAAGGACATGAGTCCTTAAGTTTGACTTGAAGGTTCAAAAGTTAAGGACAGACAATCCTTAAGTTTGAATTCCAAGTTCAAAAGTTAAGGACATGCACTCCTTAAGTTTCAATTACAGGTTCAAAAAGTTAAGGACAGGCAGTCCTTAACTTTGAATTCCAAGTTCAAAAGTTAAGGACAGGAAGTCCTTAACTTATAGTTTTAAGTTCAAAATTGAAGGACACAAAGTCCTGAACTTGGACTAACTGAAAATAATCATATTACCATGATTTCATTCTCAATCTTTTTTTCTGCTACAGCTATTTTCTGATTTATTCTGGTAACTTCAGCTTGCAGATCCTTCTTAAAACTCTCTGATAATCTCTGAATCAAAAAACATAAAAAAAAAGTGTCATAAGCAAAAAATAATCAAATAAAAAACTAATGCTATTCAAAGGCAGAAACACATACTCTAACAAATTCCTTAAGTATAGCTTCATCAAATTGTGTGGAAGAAGGCCTTGAGCTTTGATCTTGTGAAATTGGCTCCTCCACACTAAGAGGCTTTGTATCTTCTTCTTCAACAGGAATAAATGGTGACACCTCGATCAACTTATATTATATGACAAAAAGTAAACATAAGTTTTCATAACTAAAACAAATAAACAAAAAAATAGCTAGTAATTACATTAACTTACATTTTCATTATGGAAGTATTTTTACAAAGAGAATCAAACTGTGAAGATTTCATTTCCGAATAACATAACATCCGAGGATAACCAGATTCTTGGAAGTTCACAAATTATTTTTCCTGAAAAATAGGAATTACTTCCATAAAACAAACACAAAAGGCAAAAGGAAAGCCAAGTATAGTGTAGCTATCCTTGTCTTTATCTTTGTCTTTCTCTTTCTCAATCTCATTCTCATTTGGCTTCAAACAACTCTTCAATGATTTTAATAGCGTGTCATAAGAAAGAGAGCCCCAATTGACAGAAGAGCAGAGTGCATCATCGTCGACAATTTTCATTATCTGCTCGAACACATTCCTATTCTTCCGCTTGCCCATCAAAACAGATTTAACAACATAAATTGTTGCCAACTTCACAGCATCATCATCGCGGCCTACAAATGATGAAGTTGTACCATGTGGGTGACTAGAAATAAAATTAAACAAATCACCCAACTCAATTCTATCCTTTCCGGGGAAATAGACTTTCGAAAGCCTATTCTCTTTCTCATGTAAACCTTTGATGTCCAGTGAGGAATAACCCTTCAAACCAGTAATTATATGAAATGCGTCACGTGTAAACTTAATTTCACGGTCAAATACCTTGAATGTCATCGAATCAGGGTCATTATTTACAATTTCTGAAAGCAATATTGTCACGACCCAAAACCCCGCACTAGTCATGATGGCGCCTCTCGTGAAGACAAGGCCAGCCAACTAACCCAAATAGTCCCTTTCAAAGTAGTTAAACATAAATGAATAGCAAAATACGACTTAAGGACATTAATTAACGAAGTTTACAACCCAACACAGCCCGACCGGGGTGTCACAAGTCACGAGCATCTAGAGGAGTCTAAATACAACTACAGGGCCAACAATATACGCAATAAAATTTAGAACCAAAGAAAGTAATCCGGTGCCGCGAACGCTGGCGGTCACTCTGCTCAGCTACGATAGCTATACCTTCAACCAGCTCAAAACCCTTTACCGGGTGAACAATACCTGCATCTGCACGCGAGGTGCAGGGAGTAAAGTGAGTACTCCAACTCAGTGAGTAATAAAAGTAAATAATAACTGAGCAGCAAGAAATCACGTAAAGCAACCAACATGCTATACAGAAGCCGGGTGCAATTTTCTGAGAAAAATAGTGAAATCTGTGAAATCTTTAGAAATACCTTGGCTTAGTTCAAATCTCCTTTAAAAATGACCTTTTCAGTGATTACGAAAACGATTTCAAAACAGTTAGTGCTGATACGCACAGAAAATCCGCCCCTCGGGCACAAATACCACGGTATAACAGGTAAAGAGGCAAATAAGTATACAAGATGAGCACATTAAAGTTCGCCCCTCGGGCATTATCTCAAAACAGTACCGGCCCCTCGGGCATGATTTATGTTCCTGGTCAGTCATTGTAACCTGACCGGTCAACCATTGTTACCTGACCAAAACGCGTATTACAGTGCCATTGTTACCACTGGTCAGCCATTGTTACATGACTGGTCAGTCATTGTTACCTGACCAAAACACGTATGACAGTGTCATTGTTACCACTGTCCAATTCTAAATGGGTACCCGCGCTCACTGTGGGTGTGCAGACTCCGGAGGGGCTCTTACAGCCCAAGCGCTATATCATCATAAGGCCCGAAAGCCTGAACATATCAACATGAGGCCTGAAAGCCTTCTCACAATACACTCGAGGCCTGAAAGCCTCCTCACATCACTCGACATATCCTCACATATAGTCCTCGGCCTCAGTCAGTCCAGAAATAATCATAAGCCCCTCAGGCATCGGTAAAGACAATAAAGCTCAGCTCAAACAATAGTTCAAACATCAGTTAAAACTCAAGGTTGAGTAAAAATATAGCTGAGTTCATGAAACAGTGTAATTCAAATTGACTGAGTTCAAATAATATTTTTCAGATAGTGAGGAAAACAGTGATGATAGCTCACAAGGATTTTAAATAGTCGGCAATAAGCCCCAAGTATGGCAATCAGCCCAAGTCATGATAATATCAAATAATTTTCAATCAAATACGCGGTAAAATCAACAATCGGGATGGACCAAGTCACAATCCCCAACGGTGCTCTACCCCACGCTCGCTATCCGGCGTGCAAGTCACCTCAATATAGTACTACGGCGTGCAAATCCGGGGTTTCAAACCCTCAGGATATCATTTACAATCAATGCTCACCTCGAACCGGTGAAATCTCTAGCTCGCGACGCCCTTGCCCCATCAAATCGGCCTCCACGCGCGTCGAATCTAACCAAAATCAGATCGAATACATTACTATATGCTAAGGGAACAATACCCAATCGAAAACAATCGAAAACAATCGAAAAATAGCAACAATCTCGAAACTAGCAAAACCCGAGCCCCGGGTCCACTTCCCGAAAAATTACAAAACTCACATTACCAGATTCCTCATCTCGCCACGAGTCCATACATACCAAGAACTCCCAAATCCGAGCTCAAATAACCTATCAAATCCCAATTTGAAATATCAAAAACTCAAGCCCTAGCTTTACCCCTTTTGATGAATTTCAACCAATTTCCATGTTAAATCTAACGTAATCTCGTGAATTTAGGCCAAGGAACTTACCTCTAATCATTCCTCCTTGAATCCCTCTTCAAAATCGCCTCAAAGCTCTCAAAGCTCGCTCAAAAATGGTGGAAATAACATAACCCTCGCGGAGCAAAAATGAATATAAACTCCTACTGGCCTTCAGGGGTTCCCGCTTCTGCGGTCCCCACTCCCGCTTCCGCGTGACCGCTTCTGCGGTTTTTTGTCCGCTTAAGCGGAATTTCATTAAATCACAAGGGTCGCTTCTGCGACAAAATTTCTCGCTTCTGCGAAACTTCACCCCCAGGTCAAACCGCTTCTGCGACCTCATGTCCGCTTCTGCGGACTCGCTTAAGCGAAACGACTTCCACTTCTGCGGAACTGCTCAATCTCACCCTCTTTCGCACCTGCAAAGCCTTCTCTGCTTCCGCGCAACCGCATCTCAGTTGCCTTTTCGCAGATGTGAAAATACCTAGTGCAGCCAAGAACCTGAAATTTCCAACTTCAATTTCCTTCCGATTGCCACCCGAAATCACCCCGAGGCCCTCGGGACCTCAACCAAAAGCACCAACACATCTTAAAACATTATTCAGACTTGCTCCAATCATCAAAACACATCAAACAACGCTAAAACCATTAAATCACATCGGATTCAAGCCTAAGTTCTTCAGAAACTTCCGAAATGCACTTTCGATCAAAACTCCGACCAAACGACGTCCGAATGACCTGAAAATTTGCACACATATCCAACATCACCTAACGAAGTTACAGCAACTCTCGGAATTCCATTCCGACCCTCGGATCAAATTCTCACCCATCAACCGGAATTTGCCAAAATACTAACTTCGCCAATTCAAGCCTAATTCTACACTGGACCTCCAAAATCAATTCCGATCACACTCCTAAGTCACAAATCACTTCCCGAAGCTAACCGAATCACCGGAACTCACATCCGAACCTTCTAACTCATAAGTCAACGTCCGGTTGATTTTTCCAACTTACACCTTCCTTAAAGAGACTAAGTGTCTCTTTTCCTACCAAAACCCATCCCAAATCAACTCTAACACACCAAACACTGATAAATGAAACATGAAGAAGCATAAAATGGGGGAAACGGAGCAGTAACACATGAGACGACAGGTCGGGTCGTCACATCCTCCCCAACTTAAACAAACTCTCGTCCTCGAGCGTACCCAGAGTTGTCCTAGAAGCCAACCAATAGCTGAATGACTTTACCAAGCATATACCCGGGGGTGATCCCACGTCACCCTACCTCGCATAGGTCCGATAACACAATATAGCTGAAATTCCACAATCCATCTAGTCCATAAACCATAGAACCACATTGCACTTTCCGAAATCATACACAAGATCAGAACCTCACATCTATACCCAGAATAAACCCGAACCAGCTGTAATAACCCATACCTACAACCTCAGGTGAAATCATATAATATACCACACAATCCAAACACTCGAAACGATAGCCTCTATTCACAGCAGTTGTCCACATCAACCAAACACCGCTAGAAAATCCCTTATTAGCTAAAGTCTTATTCCAACACTTTCATATACTGCCAACGATAAATGAAACATGCAATAAACCGTAATTCATTTCTCAGATCAACCATTCATGAAGCCACTTCCCTTTTGACTAATACCACAGCAGATTCCGAGCCGAACCTCGATTTTATCCCCCCAACAAACTGAAATCAAATCCATTCGTGTTCATTAATAACCCCAACGATCACCTCGAACCCAACACACCACTCTGGTGGTATGACACCTCAATGCAGGCCTAAGCCACAACTTGTATAATACGCGCATCAATAAGAAACGGTCTGAACGAACTCAAATCACAAAAAATGACTCAAACAAAAGAGCTGTACCTCAAGCTCATCAGTACCATCACCACACAAGGCTGAGACCCCGTCTCATATCATAGAAATAGAACACCTGAATCTACCCCGAAAGGTCATATCTCCACGTGGCCTCGCCATAATGCACGATCCTATCCAATCACTGTTACCCATGAAACACCTCAGATCACTATGCTCAAAATCGACAGCCATGCACAATTTGATGTCTGAAACCCAAGCAATTCATTACACCCACGGTGAAACAAATAACATACGACACGCAACCCGATAGGTCATAACCAACACTCCATTTACCGAGCAACATCCAATTACTCTTCCCGCCCGACTTTCACTATGAATCCCCAATAGAACCGCACCAAAGGTGCTCATAATTAACAAATCCTAACGTCTCACAACATAAACTAGCAACTCAAGCTGAATACGTAGCCACATCGGCGTGCCAACGAACTCATTACCAAGGAAGCCTGAAGCTGCTCCTTCCACTACTATAACTCCTGCCGGAGCCGTACGATACGGTGCCCGGCACCAAATCAATATCGAAATCCACAACCTCGCCCTGCGATATGCCCGGCCACAAGAAACGCATCCGAAAAGTCCCTCAATACCGGAACTGAACCAATGGTAGAAACCTCTGCACTGACATCCATCACGAAGGCCCAATTAAGAAAAGCAGTCCTTCCCAGACATCCGCTGGTCTTTGGAAATGCAAACCACTCTGCTAGAACATGATCCGATGCACCTCGCCACTCAACCCGTGGCATTTTCCGGCATAGCCCATAGCGCAATAGTCTAGAATAACCCAACACTGAGACAGCCAGTCTACATCCCAACATCATATCCAAAACCTAACATACCAAGCAAAGGAAGATCCACTCGGGCCTCCAAATCCCAATAGCCACTAAACGGTGCCGATACACACGATCCACAACCACTACATAGTCTGTACCTGAGAACTCCCAGTCTCCAACTCCATATAGCACACGAATCACCATACCTAATCCCAAATTCCGCCGTATGAATATATATCTCAAGTACCTAATCATTCCACGGAAGATATTCAAAAATTCCCCTGTGCCATCAAACAAACTTAGATATCAACAGTCGATCCACAAAAAAAAAGTGCCGCAATACTACCGAAGTATCATCTGTTTAATCACATTACCTTTTGCTGAGACGTATACTCTCGTCAAATCACTTCCAATTAGCTGTATCATTTCCTTGATTATCTGAGGCTACCAGTTGCCTAGGAGTCTTATGAACTTCCTTTCAGAACTGAACTGTAACCCAGCACACGCCAGTCTCGGTCCTCTACAACATGCCGCATATACCATACCATCCAGGAATAACATGAAAACTTTTATCTCCTTTCCGAGCCACAGAAATCTACTCACTCAACTAGTCACGCACTTCCCTTGATCCCATCTAGATGAAAAATCATTACACATTCCATGCTTCGCATGCCCATAGAACATATACACATCTCCAAACCACGGTGAAATCCAACAAGAATTCTCTCCCAATTCCATTTGTACAAGCTAAACTGTCATGACTGAACCCTTTTATCCAAACCAAGCTAAGCAAGCTGTCAGAACTCAAAAGCTTTGCTGCACAATACCTGCAAGGGCTCATTACCTCTAACACATACAAAGAATTAATCATATCCTTACCATACCGATTCAGTCTACTATCAAGCTATTCCATCTATCTAATTTCCTTCTGATACATCATTAACTTGATATTCCCTCTTGCTGTAGCACCACAGTTCCTTAACCTAGGCTCACTACACGAGACCCAAGCACAAGACCACACTGTCTAAGACTCATAAGCCACTGAATACTCTCTCAAATGTTCCCAGAAATACCACATTCCAGAATACTTTACTCTGAAGAACTTCCTGCGAATCTAAATTCGTTACCTTTACTTTCCAGATACTGATACATAGAATCCCATAATTAGCATAAAATACCACAAGTCTTTACCTTTCTGATGAAAACACAGTTTCTAACCACACATGCAACTTTAAGATACCCGATTGTTCCCTGTGGACTCTTGAACACATTGGAACCATTTTCGAAAGTCATTCACTCTTATTCAAACTGCAAATTACCTGACTTAACGAACAGAACCACTCGTGCCTTATTGGCACTCCGGTACCGCAAAATGAGATCCTCATCCCAATACAACCAAGCAACTTCCTGCTCTATGCATCAAGCATTCTTTACCAACAACAACTCTAGACATTCCGTGATTCTCATACCCTATGGAACATAATATAACCTTTGTCAAAGTTTTTCCTTTACTCTATTCATAGCTGACTCACCCGCACGCTCCAACTGAAGCCAACATAGCGCATGACCGTACAATTAGCTAATTAATAGCAAACTCCCCAACTTGGCTCGAAGCCATATATCAAGACACACTCAACGACTTATAACACTTTTACTCTTATGATGCCACAATGCCATAGTGAGATTAAACTCAAATCCCGTACAAGTTTGTGAAAACACAGATCATCTAGTACTGTAATCCTCTACAAATCTCGCATTCATCCCCACATCAGTTGAGTCCACCCTCTTGAGCGACCCGAATTTTCAAATTTCAACACGTACCCTTGAATTACACACGAGATCTTCTAACGTAACATAAGGATCATACCATTTAAGAACACTCCGTAGGAGATAACCCACCTGCTTCGCCTCAATTTAGTATTTCAGCATACCTTCCACCGTTATACACATTACACAGTCATTTAGTCTCCCTGAGTCTGAACTCATACCGCCACATGTAACGCACTTCACACCCCAACTAGGGGACACGAAAATATTCTTCACACGCCCATACTCGGGCTACACATCAAATCACAATAGGAAACGAACAATTAACAGTTCATCTATTATCCAGCAGACTTCTTCGTCACTACCAAGTCATATAGATACATCTCGCAGTACTAACATACTCATCACATGGATATCCAACCGCCATTCCGGCTAATAGGGACAATACCGAACATATAAGTTCAAAACACCTACTCACACAATCAGCACCTCGGTGCTCAAGCCATAGGCAAATATCTGGCCTCAAGTCCTCCAGACTGGCCCAACATAAACTCACGGAGATTACGGCCCCTTGATTGGGGAATCACAAGCCATCAAGGCATATCTGATACTGAGCGCCCATGCGCGCATACAAACGCACGGAAGGAATTTCAAGAGTTTCTTTTCAAGCTGAATCAAGGACGCACGATAAGAATTCAAGAAAGTGAAGTTTTCCTAAAGGTTCTGCAGCCTCTCGGGGATAAATACAGACGTCTCCGTACCGATCCGCGAGACTCTACTAAACCTGCTCATGACTCGTGAGACCTAGTAACCTAGGCTCTGATACCAACTTGTCATGACCCAAAACCCTGCACTAGTCATAATGGCGCCTCTCGTGAAGACAAGGCCAGCCAACTAACCCAAATAGTCCCTTTCAAAGTAGTTAAACATAAATAAATAGCAAAATACGACTTAAGGACATTAATTAACGAAGTTTACAACCCAACACAGCCCGACCGGGGTGTCACAAGTCACGGGCATCTAGAGGAGTCTAAATACAACTACAGGGCCAACAATATACGGAATAAAATTTAGAACCAAAGGAAGTAATCCGGTGCCGCGAACGCTGGCGGTCACTCTGCTCAGCTACGATAGCAATACCTTCAACCAGCTCAAAACCCTTTACCGGGTGAACAATACCTGCATCTGCACGCGAGGTGCAGGGAGTAAAGTGAGTACTCCAACTCAGTGAGTAATAAAAGTAAATAATAACTGAGCAGCAAGAAATCACGTAAAGCAATCAACATGCTATACAGAAGCCGAGTGCAATTTTCTGAGAAAAACAGTGAAATCTGTGAAATCTTTAGAAATACCTTGGCTCAGTTCAAATCTCCTTTAAAAATGATCTTTTCAGTGATTACGAAAATGATTTCAAAACAGTTAGTGCTGATACGTATAGAAAATCTGCCCCTCAGGCACAAATAACACGGTATTACAGGTAAAGGGGCAAATAAGTATGCAAGATGAGCACATAAAAGTTCGCCCCTCGGGCAATATCTCAAAACAGTACCGGCCCCTCGGGCATGATTTATGTTCCTGGTCAGTCATTATTACCTGACCGATCAGCCATTGTTACCTGACCAAACGCGTATTACAGTGCCATTGTTACCACTGGTCAGCCATTGTTACCTGACTGGTCAGTCATTGTTACCTGACCAAAACACGTATGACAGTGTCATTGTTACCACTGTCCAATTCTAAATGGGTACCGCGCTCACTGTGGGTGTGCAGACTCCGGAGGGGCTCCTACAGCCCAAATGCTATATCATCATAAGGCCTGAAAGCCTGAACATATCAACATGAGGCCTGAAAGCCTTCTCACAATACACTCGAGGCCTGAAAGCCTCCTCACATATCACTCAAGGCCTGAAAGCCTCCTCACATATCACTCGAGGCCTGAAAGCCTCATCACATCACTCGACATATCAAGGTTGAGTAAAAATATAGCTGAGTTCATGAAACAGTTAAATCCACCCGAGCCCCGGGTTCACTTCCCGAAAAATTACAAAACTCACATTACTGGATTCCTCGTCTCGCCACGAGTCCATACATACCAAGAACTCCCAAGTCCGAGCTCAAATGACCCATCAAATCCAAATTTGAAATATCAAAAACTCAAGCCCTAGCTTTACCCCTTTTGATGAATTTCAACCAATTTCCATGTTAAATCTAACATAATCTCGTGAATTTAGGCAAAGGAACTTACCTCTAATCATTCCTCCTTGAATCCCTATTCAAAATCGCCTCAAAGCTCTCAAAGCTCGCTCAAAAATGGTGGAAATAACATAACCCTCGCGGAGCAAAAATGAATATAAACTCCTACTGGCCTTCAGGGGTTCCCGCTTCTGCGGTCCCCACTCCCGCTTCCGCGTGACCGCTTCTGCGGTTTTTTGTCCGCTTAAGCGAAATTTCATTAAATCACAAGGGTCGCTTCTGCGACAAAATTTCTCGCTTCCGCGAAACTTCACCCCCAGGTCAAACCGCTTTTGCGACCTCATGTCCGCTTCTGCGGACTCGCTTAAGCGAAACGACTTCCACTTCTGCGGAACTGCTCAATCTCACCCTCTTTCGCACCTGCAAAGCCTTCTCCGCTTCCGCACAACTGCATCTGTGGTTGCCTTTCCGCAGATGCGAAAATACCTGCTGCAACCAAGAACCTGAAATTTCCAACTTCAATTTCCTTCCGATTGCCACCTGAAATAACCCCGAGGCCCTCGGGATCTCAACCAAAAGCACCAACACATCTTAAAGCATTATTCAGACTTGCTCCAATCATCAAAACACATCAAACAACGCTAAAACCATTAAATCACATCAGATTCAAGCCTAAGTTCTTCAGAAACTTCCGAAATGCACTTTCGATCAAAAACCCGACCAAACGACGTCCGAATGACCTGAAAATTTGCACACATATCCAACATCACCTAACGAAGCTATAGCAACTCTCGGAATTCCATTCCGACCCTCGGATCAAATTCTCACCCATCAACCGAAATTCGCCAAAATACTAACTTCGCCAATTCAAGCCTAATTCTACACTGGACCTCCAAAATCAATTCCGATCACACTCCTAAGTCACAAATCACTTCCCGAAGCTAACCGAATCACCGGAACTCACATTCGAACCTTCTAACTCATAAGTCAACGTCCGGTTGATTTTTCCAACTTAAACCTTCCTTAAAGAGACTAAGTGTCTCTTTTCCTACCAAAACCCATCCCAAATCAACTCTAAAACACCAAACACTGATAAATGAAACATGAAGAAGCATAAAATAGGGGAAACGGAGCAGTAACACATGAGATGACGGGTCGGGTCGTCACAACTATACAGTGAATAAATTTACCACAGAACTTAACCCTTTGTAATCGGAAGAAGTTGCCGAAAATACCATCCTTCAACTTCTTCCACTGCCTGTTTGACCAAAAAACTTTTAATTGTTTCCTTATACTGTAAATTTCCTTTCCAATACACCATAAAATTACGCCAATCATCAAACATTAATAGTTAGTTGGAGGGACTTGGTCCTTAACTTAAAGTTTAAAGTTGAAAAGTTAAGGACAATAGGTCCGAACTTCAAATTTGTAGTTCAAAAGTTAAGGACACTTGGTCCTTAACTTCAAGTTTCAAGTTTAAAAGTTAAGGACATGGAGTCCTTATCTTTGAATTCCAAGTTCAAAAGTAAAGGACACTTAGTCCTTAACTTAGAGTTACAAGTTAAAAAGGTAAGAATAGGCAGGCCTTAACTTATAGTTTCAAGTTCAAAAGGTAAGGACACTTGGTCCTTAACTTCAAGTTTCAAGTTAAAAAGTTAAGGACAGACAGTCCTTAACTTATAGTTTCAAGTTGAAAAGTTAAGGACACTTGGTCCTGAACTTCAACTTTCAAGTTCCAAAGTTAAGGACACTTGGTCCTTAACTTCAAGTTTCAAGTTCAAAAGTTAACGACACTCAGTCCTTAACTTTGAGTTCCAACTTCAAAAGTTAATGTCGTTTGATCCTTATCTTTCATGAACACAGTTAACTAAAAATTCATAAACACAGTAAGCTTATGAATTTCTACGACTATTTTTATGAAATGTCCTTACATAATTGATCACGCCCAACTCTAGTTCTAAAAAGGATAAGCGGTCGCTGTAAATATAATCCGGTCTAAAAGTCTGGAGTCGAATCCCACAGAGAACTAAGGCTTAGCTATATCTGTTTAATATCACTAAGAAGACAAGTTTGAACAATTTTCTAAATTATAAAGATTGCGACTAAAACTGAAAATAAATAAACAGCTGAAAACTAACTATGCTTGAATTGTAAACAATTGGAATAAAGGTCTAAGGTAATGGTTTCCCCCGTTGTTGAATTCCTTAGTTGTATGTTTCTTATAGCTTTGACTTAGTTGCCTCTATCAATCATGAACTCTCCAGCTATCATAAATCTGTCTCAAGCAATTATGATATTTACTAGACGCACTCTCTCAAGCTACGCTAGCTAGATTCGCATTACAGTTTACTTAGATCGCACCCAAGGTATCGTTATCTCTAATCCAACCTCTAAACCCTCGGTTATGACTCTCGCCTATACTCCGGGAGTGATGTTATTCAAACAACTACTTAAATATGCACTCTCTCTCAAGCAGATACATAATAAATAGGAACGGCTAATTGAGGATCCTTTCAATTAACCAAAATCAAAACGTAGTTGAACAAATAGAGATTAACAACTAACTCAAAACTATATTAATATAACAACCAATTCATCCCAAAAAGGTTCCATCAAAATCCTAGAAAACAAATTAGCTATTCATAATAGTATGTAAAACTACAATACTAAAAATCATAACCAACAATGAAAAAATAGGAAGAAGAAGGGGAAAAACTCATAGTTGGATCTTCCTCCTTGCTCCTAGCGTGTTCTTGCCTCCAAGGGTGTTGTCTAACCCTAAAGTAGTGTCTCTTCTCTAAAAAAACAAGCTTCACCTTTCTTGGGCGAGTTTCTACAGCTTATAAGGGTTTTACAAAAGTTTTCCCGAAATTACACTTTGGCCCCCAAATTTCCAGGTTCGTCAACAGTTCACCGCGGCCGCGGCGTGGACCGCGGTCGACCGCGGTGAACACTGTCCAGTTTGGTTTTTTTGTGTTTTGTCTCCGTGCGCTGCTCCGCAGTCCACCGCGATCGCGGTGGACTTTTGTCCAGGTCATTTTCTTTTGCTTTTTTGTGTTCGGGTACTTCTTGAGTGGGTGTTTTCTTCACATTATATCCTCCAAACACTTCATGTTGCTTCCTCACATATAATATTCCCTGCGAAACCAAATAACACTATTTAAAGCATTTTGTTGGCAATTTACCTTATAAAACAACAACAAAGCATGAGCAATTAAGGTGTAAATATCAACTATATAGCCTACTATCAATAATCAAATATATTGAATCAACCACAAACACATTACACATTTCAACACCAAAATTTTCTGAATAACAGCATCACAAAAATACGCTACTTCTCCAACACTGAATCAACTTATAATGATCATTTTTGAAATTTTACACATACTTGACACGGCATTGAACGCGATTACACATATAGAAAAACAAAAATGCAATAAAAACAAAAAAAAATTAACCAGTTCGATCGTTCGATTCAGAGAAGATGACAGAGAAGANACGTAAAAAAGTTAAGGACAAGCAGTCCTTAACTTAAAGTTTAAAGTTGAAAAGTTAAGGACAATAGGTCCTGAACTTCAAATTTGTAGTTCAAAAGTTAAGGACACTTGGTCCTTAACTTCAAGTTTCAAGTTTAAAAGTTAAGGACATGCAGTCCTTAACTTTGAATTCCAAGTTCAAAAGTAAAGGACACTTAGTCCTTAACTTAGAGTTACAAGTTAAAGAGGTAAGAATAGGCAGGGCTTAACTTATAGTTTCAAGTTAAAAAGGTAAGGACACTTGGTCCTTAACTTCAAGTTTCAAGTTAAAAAGTTAAGGACAGGCAGTCCTTAACTTATAGTTTCAAGTTGAAAAGTTAAGGACACTTGGTCCTGAGCTTCAACTTTCAAGTTCCAAAGTTAAGGACACTTGGTCCTTAACTTCAAGTTTCAAGTTCAAAAGTTAAAGACACTCAGTCCTTAACTTTGAGTTCCAACTTCAAAAGTTAATGTCGTTTGATCCTTATCTTTCATGAACACAGTTAACTAAAAATTCATAAACACAGTAAGCTTATGAATTTCTATGACTAATTTTATGAAATGTCCTTACATAATCAAATATATTGAATCAACCACAAATACATTACACATTTCAACACCAAAATTTTCTGAATAACATCATCACAAAAATACGCTACTTCTCCAACACTGAATCAACTTATAATGATCATTTTTGAAATTTCACACATACTTGACACGACATTGAACGCGATTACACATATAGAAAAACAAAAATGCATAAAACAAAAAAAAATTACCAGTTCGATCGTTCGATTCAGAGAAGATGACAGAGAAGATGAAGAAGGAGAAAGATTAACTGAAGCTCGTTTGCATGCGAGGATGATACAGTAGCAGAAATCACCAATACTTGCCCCTCTCTCAAATTTTTTTCGCTCTTCTAAATGAAAAAACAAGGGTTTTGGGCCTTTTGGCATATAACATTGAAGGAAGGGTAAAACAGTCTTTTTCCTATTAGTAGTGGCTATTTTTGCTGAGCATTATAATTAGTGGATAAAAATTAAAGAGACCCTTAATTAGTGGCTACTACATGCCATTTTTACGAAAGAGGGCCTCCAACAAGCATGTCCATTTTCTGTTTAACAACAAATTCACTACTAAAAACTAGGATTAGCTACGAACTTCGTCGCTAAATCGTTCGTAACTGATAGAATATTTTAATAATCTATCGCTAATCTGATGCTAAGAGCCCGTTTGGCCAAACTACAAATAATTACTTATTTTAAAAAGTGCTTTTATCCAAAAGTGTCTTTTTGTAAAAGTACTTTTGCAAAATAGCAGATTGTGTTTGGTCAATTCTTTTGAGTAATGCTTTTTTCAAGCTCATTGCCTTAGCCAGGCTTGGGCAGAATAGCAGAGCAAGTATTAGTAGCATAACAAAAAACCCTTTCTCTTCATTAATATCTTTGCTCGTGATAATGTGACCTCTCGGGAGAATCGATGATTGCATCTTTGATGCAGTGCTAGTACATCTGAGACTTCTTAAGTGGGTAGTTGTAAATAGTGCCAGGGTTGACCAATCTTTTAAAAAGCACTTTTGAGATTAGTACTATTTAGAAAAGAAAAATTGATTTAAACATTTATTATAAAAGAATTCAATTAAAATATAAAACATAAATTTAAAATTCCAATCAATATAAAATATAGTTATTCCAAAGCAATAACATTGAGTTTTTGGTATTACTTATTGTTTACATGATAATTTAAATATATTAAAATACATCATTCAATATAAATTTAAAATCTACTCATAGGAATAGGAGAATGAGAATAAGAATAAGAACATGACTAAGTTAAAAAGTGAAGAAATGTATAGTAAAAATAAAAAAAGGAAAAGCAAAAGAAAATTATTAAAGTAATGAGGGATATTTTAGAAATAAAAATTTATTGTAAGGTTATTTTTGTCTTGAAAAAATTAATTTTCTGCTTCTGCTTCTTGGAAGAAGCTCAAATTTGTAGCTACTCCACAAAAGCAGAAAAACTACTTCTGCTACTTCTCAAAAGTACTTTTTTATTTTGGCAAAACACCTTAAATTTTTAAAAAAAAATTTTGAAAAAAAAAAAAAAAAAACTTTTGGCCTCTCAGAAGCGCCAAACAGGCTCTAAGTAAGATTAGTGACGACTTTTGTTGTTAGCTACATTTGTCATTGCTAATTCCTATTTCTTTAGTAATGAAAATTGTAGCCTGCTTAGCCAAGCTTTTTTTTGGCCAAAGGTGCTTTTTTTTGGCCAAAAGTTTTTTAGATAATATTGTGAATCAGTGATGGCTTGCAGAGGTTGAGATCGAGGATGACTCGAGTAAAGAAATTTCTGGATACAGGTTATGTAACACTTTATGGGTATATAGGAATCATGGGATGATTGGGATGTTATTCGTGAAGGTGGGATGATTGGGATGTTATTCGTGAAGGAAGTAGTGCGCGTGGAGTAGGAAATTGCTCGGCTGCTTAAAGGTGTGGATTACTTCTTTGGGTGTTGCTGTGCTAATGGGGCACAGGTCATTCGACCGTTTGGTCGGTGCAATTGAAATATGAGCAGAGTGGATGGCTCTCGGCAAGGTTCTAAGGATTCAAGATTTATATGTAGCAATTGAGAATTTTGCAGATTTGTATATGGCTAGAATCTGATATTTAAGTTGGATGGTGTCGAGACTTATGTCATTTCTATATCATTGTCGATTATACACTTCAATATCAAGGAGGTGAAAGAAACAATTTTAGGTTCACATAAGGTCTCTTCAGAGTGGGTATCTCGGTTGTGGTACATTTGGAGTACTTAAGAGGAGATTCAGTAGCTTATGGACCTTAGGGCGGTTTGGTTCTATGCTAGAGTTCGCGGGATGAGTTTTGGTTAAGGATCGTGGTGTTCTATCAAGAAGAAGTATCAATTTGAAGGCAATTCGGAAGGAACTCGGAGAAATAGGACAACTTAGTAGTAGATTGGACCACCACCGTAATGGATATGATTGGTTCTTTGGGTATTTATTGTCACGACCCAAACCGATGGGCCGCGACGGGCACCTGGTACCTTACTCAACCGAGTACCAACATAATGTATCTTTCATATCATTCTATTATAGGCGAATGAACTGGAATAAAGCATGAGGGAATACAAACTTATACATATGAAGTACAGGCCTATAAGGCCGGCATGATTCTTTCTATATTCGAAACATAGGCTGATAAGGCCATACAAGTATCCGTACACATGACATCTGTCTACAAGCCTCTAAGAATACATAATATCATAAAGGTCGAGACAGAGTCCCTCCACACCAATCAATACATGTATTAATCATACTGACCAAAGAAGCAACTCCGGAGCAAATGGAGCGCACCAACATCTTTCGGTGAGCTGACAACCTACTTGGAGGACTCTCGACCTGTCTATCAGGACCTGCGGGCATGAAACCCAGTGTTTCCAGGCAAAAGGGACGTCAGTACAAATAATGTACCGAGTATGTAAGGAATGAAAATCAGTAACTAGTAGACATGAGAGAAACATGGAATAAAAGACTCAACATGTATATCTGAATAACTCTGTGAATCATTTAATACTATAATGTCGTGCATATGCATATAAATGTCATACCATGCATGGGTATATGCGTTCATAAAATCATCAAGCCTCTGAGGGCATCCCATCATATCATCTCAACCACTGTGGGTAAATAATCAACGTATACTAGCTGATCAGGTGGTGGTGCGTATATAACGCCGTAACCTTTTCCCTTATGCCACACACACACACACACACACACACACACACACATATATATACACACACACACACACACACACATATATATATATATACGAGTATATAACGCCATCTGGTCATGAATGTATAAATGAATGCAATGCATGAGAAATAGGTAACTAAAATCTCTCGGAACGTCATAAGACCATTTTACCTCTGATTAATATCATGAAACAAAATTTATCAACTTACGTATTTCCTGAGACCCATGAACAGACTATAGAATAATAAGACATATGGAAATCAAGAACATAGGAATCCATAGCATCTCTATGAATAGAGTCATTTATGGAAGTTGTACATTTTCTCCTTTCGTTTGTACCGTATGGATCATGCCAAAAAAAGAAGAAGGTATAGCCTTAGCATACCTGGAGTAGGGGAAACTTCGTATAATATTCTTGGAGAAGATTGTACCGTACTTCTTTAGAACCGCAAAATTATACGTTGCTACAATTCTAACAAATTCTCGTTGGAAGCCTTCGTGAATTGAATTTTAGCTTCTGTTCCTACAAATTTTGAACTAAGAAAATGGTATCTGTTTCTTTCTCTTTGGATATGAACGTCCTTGGTTCTCTAATCAATTCAAGACTTGGATCATGAAGGCTTCTGTGTTGAAGTCTTCAACGTTACTACAAAGCACTTTAACCTTGAAGACTTAAGTTTTGGATTCTTTATGACTAAGTAATTAAAGCTTGAAGTCCTTAATGTTTTGCCACCTTTCCCTCTATTGTATGAGTCATATGTACATAGACATAGTGGTTGCCACGTGGGGTGGGGTGGAAAATATTAATCGTTATCCACTTATTAGGTAATTAGGTAATGTCCCGTTACCCGGTAATTAACCAATTACCCGCAAAATTAAGAATTTTTCTCAAATTACTTAAAATTCTACTCATTTTTTAATATACTTTATACATCATACTATCACGGTCCTATGGTACCTTGTATGGTACTAGTCCATAAATATCATGTATTATAGCTCGGACCGTATTTTATCCCAAATTGACAACCTTCAACGAAACTCATTTTTTTTAATTCGTGTACCCTTTATCCTTTATGACACTTACTTATCGCTTTGTAAATAGCATAATTATGCTATCCTCGAGATAATCTCATTTCCGAGATTTTATCAATTTACTTATGGCGTATTTCTACGTCCGAAAATGTGGGGTGTAACATCATTCCCCCCTTTGAAACATTCGTCCTCGAATGTTGACTGATTCACTTATCATTCTTATAACCCATAGCTCTTACAAATACTTTAGTGCTCTTCTTGCCATCTAGGCAACTGTTCTGTGAATAAGTCCAAAGGTCAGGGCATTTCCCCCTTTAGGCCACTTTCTCACACTACGACTTATGGTCAGAATCCTTCCAGTCTCGTAACTGTTGCTACTTTTTATCATGCAGCATGTACGACTCTGACCTTGTAAGTGCGCTTATGCGTCTCTTCTTTCCCTTTTCCTCCGATTTTCAGCCATTACTGAAGTTCTTCGCTCGGTATTTTGTCGAACTTACGAATATTGTTATATCTTATTTCATAGACCCGGTTATCCATCCGTATGACTTTACTGTATCTAAGTAGGTCATTCTATACCATAACTCTTACCTCGATTTCTCGTTACTGGGGTCTGCTAGCAAATTTTGGGTTATTTTCATTGCTTATCCAATATGTATAAATCTATGTCCTTTAATGCTTCCATATTACTGTTCATCTTAAGAATGACGGCCTAATCTCATCTCATACTTTATAACTTTTATCCATCCATTGTTGATTCACCTCAATATTGACCTATAATCTACCCCTGATATCTTAACCTTTTATGTAACACTGCTGCTAGGGTTCACGTTTCATCAGGAACATCTGAAATGATTAGACTGATCCACTCGGGGCGATACCATGCTTTCATAACCGTATCTCACAGCATCCCAATGGGATTCACCTTGCGTGGGTATTTTAACCCTGTCCAATTCATGAGATCGCTTTCTTTTCTTTGTCAGATCATTACTCAATCGAAGGCCCAAACGTCATCCTTTATATATCACAATTACACCCTCATTCTATTACCAGGGTAACATTCCATCTCTTCTAAATGCTATTAGTCTTAGACTCCCCTTGAGTTCATTCAAGCTATAGTGAGCTTTGTATAACTTAGAGAAATCATCTGCTCTTCTTGTTTTCATGGGCTTAATCCTGAGGACTTGTCCATTTTCGTTCCCTTCTCACTCGCCTGTTCTTATCCTTACTCTTATCTTCTAGAACCTTGTCGCTTCACCATACAATAGCTTGCGACCTACACAACTCTATTTATATTACTTGCAATCTTTCAACTTGCTTGCATCATAGATTTCCTTATGTCATTTTGGAACGTCAAGCGAGACATCACATCGTCTCTAACTCTTCTTTACTCTCTTAGTCAGGCTTTTCGATACCTAGACCATAGGCTGGAAGATATGCTACTGACGATGCTGCTATTATTCCTAGATACTGAATCCTAGCATTTCTAGCTTTTTATCCGAAGTATGGACTATTCACAACCTTCTGCATTTGAGTATCCCATACGTTATTCACCTTTTACCTTACTCACCTTAAAACTTCGTATCGTATCTTCTATCTCTTTCATGACCTCCCTTCCACATAGGTATAATTCACGTCCATAACTTGAAGCTCTATTATAATACTTGCACCTCTGGTGCATACGCAATCTAGTGGAAGCTTCGTACTGACTTCTTATGAGGCTGGTACTTTTCTAACCGGCTATATCATAAGAATATAGTTGTTGTACTATCCCTCTTGTACCTCTGATATTAAGAGTGACCCTGTAATGTGCTCAATCATGATTTCTATGATTTTCTGGGTCCAATAATTAGATTCCTGATTTACTTCGTTGATGTAACTTTTTAGTGTCCTCCTTCTTCTGATCAACCTTTATGTAGGCTTAAGCTATCTCCTAATCTGTGGTTCATGGTATTAGTTATTATGTTTAGCCTTTCATGGGCGCTATGGAGTATTCATGATATAATCCTTTAACTGTCACGACCCCAACCCCGGTCGTGATGGCGCTCAACACACTGCTAGGCAAGCCCGACCATTTAGACAACCTTAACCAATTAATCACAGTGCATGAATAAATTAACATAGTTGAATTACCAAATCAAATGCTGGAATTCTGAAATAGATTCAAACATACGGAAGACCCAAAATATAAAATACTACATAGCCCGTAGAATTCGGTGTCACATGTCTGAGCCTCTAATACATGAGTATCAACCTACTACATATCGTCCTCTAGAAATGCGGAAACAAAATAAATAAGATAGAAGGAAGTTCAGGACTGCGAACGTCAAATGCAGCTACCTTGAAAATCCCAAATGTGATACTAAGCAGAGGAATCCTCACTCAGCCTCAGTAGTACCTGGATCTGCACGCAAGGTGCAGGGAGTAATGTGAGTACTTCCAACCCAGAGAGTAATAAACATAAATAAGGGTTGAGAGTAAGAAATCCTGGATAGGCACAATGTAAGCGATAATTACAGCAGTTTAATCCAGATAATATCAACTCAATAAACCAATGAAAACAATTATGGAAATACCACAACATGTAATAAGTAAATGACAATCAAATATGAAATGCAACACATAAATCGGTACTCTCTAGTACCCGCTGCGGCGTGCAGCCCGCTCGATTTATTTATCATCGACGGCGCTCACTGGGGGTGTGCAGACTCCGGGAGGAGGGGGGGGGGCTTACGGCCCAAGCACAATAATAAGCCATCTCGTGGCATCAACTAGGCCCTCGGCCTCATATCGATATCAATATCATACCGCTGCGGCGTGCAGCTCGATCCCATGCTCAGTCAAAAATCACATAAGCCCCTCGGGCACAAATAGGTAGAAATATTCAGCCCAAACTTCATTAAAAATATCAACTACGTTTCAAGTTTAAGAAAAAGTGGCTGAGTTTGCAAAACAGTATCAAATACTAGGACTGAGTTCAATTATATGTAAAAATGGTAAGAAACCAGTAAGAGCAATCCCTGAAGGATTCAATCAGTTGGCACGAGGCCAAATTATGACAATTAATCCATTTTTATAAGGATATCAACTAAGCTTCAATCAATTAGGTAGCAATTTTATTAAGCGGGACGGACCAAGTCACGATCCCCGACGGTGCTCTACCCCACGCCCGTTATCCAGCGTGCAAGTCACCTCACATAGCACTACGATGTGCAAACTCGGGGTTTCAAACCCTCAACACAGTATTTACATCTATTACTAACCTCAAGCCGGCCAAAATCCTAGCTCGCTATGCCCTTGCCTCTCAAATCGACCTCCTCGCGCGTCGAATCTGACCAAAACCACAACGAATACGTCACATTATGCTATAGGATCAATACCCAATCGAAAATAATCGAAAAACATAAAAATCTCGAAATTGACAAAACCCGAGCCCCGGGACCACTTCTCGAAAATCAGAAAATTTAACATCAACGGATTCCTTATCTCGCCACCAGTCTATACATATAAAGAACACCAAAATCGGAGTCCAAATGACCCCTCAAATCCCCATTTTAGCTCTCTTAAGTTTCAAGCCCTAATCACCATTTTTGTCTATTAATTCCTTGAGTTTTCAGCTCTAATCTATGTATTTACACCATAAAATCGCGTTTTAGACTCAGAAATCCTTACCTCCACGAAGTCCCTTGATTTCTCTCTTCCAACTCGCCCAAATTCTCCAAGTCCGAAGTGAAAAATATGAAACCCTTTAAAATTTCGCGAAGATGAAATAAAACCTCTCTGACCAGTTATTTCCGCATCCGCGGCTCCTTAGCCGCATCTGCGACTTCCGCTTTTGCGGTTGCTAGTCGCTTCTGCGGAATAAACCGCTTCTGCGGTGACAAGACCGCTTCAGCGGCTCCCGCATCTGCGCTTCCATTTTCGCAGATGCGGTTTCCCTTTGCTTTTCCAAAATTCCGCATCTGCGGTCACATTGTCGCATCTGCCACTCCGCAGATGCGGTCAGCCACTCTGCACCTGTGATACCTGCCACTTCTGCGGCTCACCACTCGCTTCTGCGGTACCACTTCTGCGGTCCCATTTCCGCAGAAGCGAAAATACCAGAAGCAGCACAGGTTCTGCAACATTACAAGTCCAAAACTCCCCGTTAGCCATCCGAAAACACCCCGAGGCCCCCGGGACCTCAACCAAAAGTACCAACACCTCCTATAACATCATTCAAACTTGTTCCAATCATAAAAACACCTCAAACAACACTAAAACCACCATTTCTCATCGAATTCAAGCCTAAGTTCTTTAAAAACCTCCGAAATACGCATTCGATAAAAAACCTAACCAAATCACCTCCGAATGACCTGAAATTTTGCACACACATCCCAAATCACAAAACGAAGCTACAGCAACTCTCGGAATTCCATTCCGACCCTCGGATCAAAATCTCACCTGTCAACCGGAATTCGCCAAAATACTAACTTCGCCAATTCAAGCCTAATTCTACAACGGACCTCCAAAATTACTTCCGATCACACTCCTAAGTCACAAATCATCCCCCCAAGCTAACCGAATCATCGGAATTCATATCCAAGCCCTCCAACACATAAGTCAACGTCCGGTTGACTTTTCAAAAGCAAACCTTCCTAAAAGAGACTAAGTGTCTCATTTCCTTCTAGAACCAATCCAAATTAACTCGTTCACACCCAACATTGATAATGAAGCATAAAGAAATAGGAAACGGGGAAAACGGGGCGGTAACTCATGAGACGACGGGTCGGGTCGTCACATTAACAATTTGATCTATTACTTGGGCTCAATTCTTTCTTTTGACTGGTACCGGAATCTTCCATGGATGTATATGCTGCATGTATAAAACTCCAAACTCTTAAGTGTACCCATAACATAACTAACTCCGGATTATTGAGCGAATAATTCCTTTTTGTTCCTTCTCAGATTTCTTTAAACGTAAGCTTTTACTTTTCCTGGTCTTTCTTCCTCCTTTCGTGTGCATACTTAGCTTACCTTAGTGCCCACGCACATTGGAATTCCATACAACTCATATGATCTGGGATATTGATCGCTTCCAACTCTGCGCCACTAAAAAGTAGCGAGAGAGGGTCGCAATAGCTTTTACCCGATTTGTGGGTCGGGATCGAATCCACAGAGAGCTAGGATTGGAGTTGGGTATCTATTCAGCTTAGGATCGCGTGTGTGTTCTTAATTGAACTTCTCATAATTTTTGGGGTTTTCTTTAAATTCTACTATGATCAAACTACAAATTATAATTGTAACTAAGTTAAACTAAGAGTAAATTGCTACAAGTTTTATCTAATGGTTTAAAAGGCACTAGGGTAGTGACCTTCACCTAGGTGGCTAATTGACGGGTAATTGCGTCTAAGGCACGATTGACATGATTGGGGAAATATGTTATAACAGTTTCTCAATACTACCCAATCTACACCTCTCGGTAGAAAGAGTGGTTTTGCCCAATTGACTCTCTCGAGACCAATTGGGTATGCATATTTGCCCGAGCAACTAGGGTTCAAGTCGGGTAATTACTCTTTCGAGGTTTAACCCTTTAATTGGGACTATCAAATCTCTTGAGTCCATCCCAATTCCTTCTTGGGTCAATTTTGGAGACTTAGGCTCTCTTTCTCAAGAAGAGCCAAGTCAACTTAGCACAAACTAGTGTTTGCAACCACTAATTCATAAATTAAACCATAAAATTGACCCAAATAACAAACACCCATAATCAATCTAACCCTAAATGACAACACCCATAAATTACCCACACTAGGGTTGAGCCACAACCCTAGCTAATGGGTTTAGCTACTCATGCTTGAAGTTAAAATCAGAGAAATAGATGAAGAGAAAGACATAATATTAAATTACTGAAGTAGAGATAAATATTCAATTGCTAAAACTATGTTAAAGTGCCCAAAATGGCTACAAAATAGCTTCTCACGGGCGCAGCTGATGTCTGATAATAACTGCTTGCCCTAAAAATGGAAAAATATTCTATTTATACTAAGCTGGAAAAACTGGACAAAAATGCCCTTGCGGGGTCAGTGTGGGCCGCACAAAATGGACTGCCGCCGCACTAGGCTCTTGGACTTGCAATCTTGGCTCTCTGAACTCAGGCTCCGCGAACCGCGCAGAATGGACCGCGGCCGCGGAGGTCTCTAATGCGGTTCGCAAAAATATGACCGCGGACCGCGCAGCTTGAACCATGGCAATTTTCACCTCTATGAACTTCTCTTCCGCAGACCGCACAAAATGGTAGTGCGGCCGCGGAGCCTTCACCGCGGACTGCACATAATGGAGTGCGGCCGTGTTGCTTGAAGCCTTAATTTCTGACTCTCTGAATCTCTCTAGTGCGGACCGCACAAAGAGTAGTGCGGCCGCACTAGGCCTGTTTTCCTGAGTTTTGCCTCGTCTTAGGTACTTGAGCAGGTTTCACTCCATTTGAGCCCGATGTTTGACATTTCGTCACTTTGTCGATCAAACCTGCAATCAAGCACAACTTATGAGCCTTTTGAAACTATTTTGTAAGAATTTATAGTCAAACCATAAGCAAGAAGGAGGATGAAACGCGTCAAAATCCCTAGTTATCAACTCCCCCAAACTTAAGCTTTTGCTTGTACTCAAGCAAACAAAATAAGATCCACCCCTTAAGGGTAAATCCAAGAATTTTCAGCTATCCTAATGTAACCTCAACAAGCATCAATTGGGACTAACAATTGCCCTCAATACGAATGCATCATTAACAACATTTAACCTTTGAAAAACCATGGATCAATTGTGACACAAGATCATCAAGAGTTGACTCAACACATCAACAAACTCTTTCAATTACTTTAGTCATTGTGGATCCCAAACTCACACATCCTCAACTCTCCCTAAGCAACTTTTTAGTATTGACACACAAATCGAGGTTAATAGGAATTCACTCATCTCTCTCAAGAAAAGGTCACAAGTCCAGATCTAGGTACCATATGCTTGCCCCTTATGTAAGTATCCACTAATGTAAGCTTCATTAAACTCAAGATCATATAAGGCTTTTGTGGAGTCATTGTGAAGGCTTTTGGTTCAGGGTAGGAAATGTTTTGGTCTAAGTGGGTTCCATCTTCCCTTAAGCACTTCTTTTGATTCATTTGGCACAATTCACTTGACTCTTTGAGTCATTTCACCTCTTTCCAAGGGGTTAGAGAGACCCATTGTCACTCTTTCTTATGCATTTCAATTCTTTTCTCCTTTTTCAACTTTCCACACCTTTCTTTCTTTTACTTTTCTTGAATCCCTTTTTATTCGTTCTCACATTGAGCATTCTTTTTGTCTTTTTGCTTTTCTTTCTTTTTCATTGCCTTTCCTTTTATTCATTTTTGTGCCTTATACCACTTTGTTGTCATCCTCATCTCTCCCCCCAAACTTATACTTTTGCCATGTGCTAAAGGAAAGATTTGGGTGCCAAGAGAGGGTATCTTTTAGAACGGGTATAGGCTTGTATCATGGTTCTTGAAAGAAAAAGGTCTAAGGCTCAAAAGGGTTAACTAGGGATCTTATCATTGGTAGGCTATGAAATTTTTCAGTCTATCATTTGGATCAAGGAGAGCCTATAATCACATCTCAAGTCAAAATTCACTTAGGATTTCACCTCAACAAACATTCAGGGCAAGTTCTAGACCAATGGCTCGGGACTTGGACTCGCAATTCAATTTCTCACCACACAAGCTAAGGGTTTGCTATAGACATTGAGTCGGGGGCCCACAACGACCTTAGATACGATTTGAGCACATAATGGTATGAAAAACCATTTGATCATTGTCGATCAACACAAGAGTCTCAAGGCCACGACTTTCACCATCCTAAACACAATAATTTGTCTTTGACCATGGGATCAAAGGCAAATGTGCTAGGCCCAAGTGAAGCTTTGCTTGAGGTACTCTTAACTACAAACTACCAAAAACAAAAAACAAAAAAAATGGACTCAAACCCTTAAGAAGGTTGTCACGGCATCTATCATTGGGAAGAGCCACCCGGTTCACACAAAACTCCACCTTTGGAAAGAACCGTGGCATTAAGAAAACCAAAGGCTTATTAAAACGTCCAAAACAAAACAAAAGGCTACGAGCCTATATAAGAAGCTAAAAACGAATTTTTTTTGCAAAAATAGAAATTAGAATGAATATGTACAATAGGGGATTTGAATATACAACGGGGAATGAATATATACAATGATGTAACTTTATATACAGACCAAAGGAAAGATAAAAAGTGCGATAAAAGTAACTAAATGAAAAATTATATACAGACCAAATGAAAAGCAAGAAAGTATAAAATGAATCAGTATATATATATTCATCCAACAAAAATATAGGGTGCACCCCCTCAAATAAAAGCTGGCATTGTCCCCAATGCCAACTAAACCAAATAAGCACCAAAAATACGAAAGAAAGGATATGAAGACTCCCTAAGCCTCGTCTGTCTACATAGGATCATGAGTGGTCCCTGGGTCCTCTATGTGCTCGGGAACCTCAGACTGGTCCTCGGTGGTCTGCTCTGCTGCTACTGGGACCTGGGCCTGGACCTGGACATGCTCTGGAACTGGTACATCTTGTGGCTGACTGGAGGAAGCCTCCGGTGGGTCCGCCAACTGGATGATGGCATCATCTGCTCTAGGGATCGTCCTCCTCCTCTTCGGAGGCCTCTGGGTCTTCTCCGACGGTGGATGAGCTGCTGGGACTAGGTCATCAAGTAAGAGGTCCAAAGGCAGCTGATCTACCTTCAATCTATCAACATCTGCCCGCAGCTCCTTCACGGACTCCTTGGAGGCCCGTGTCTTCCGCAGCTTCCTATGCTCCTTAGCAAGCTCCTTGAGAGCCTTGCTATGTGAATCCACTGCCTTTGTGAGTGAATTCTAAGTGTCGAGGATTTTCTTCTGGTTCTCAAGAATTTCCTTCAAAGTATCCTCTATTGACTGGGGTACCTGTAGGGCTGGTGGAGCTGACTGAGCTGCTACAGTAGCTGACAATGTGGACAACTTAGATGACGCTGTGGACATCCAGTTGTTGAAACTGGCAAGGGCCTGGCTCAGTCAGTGGGCAGTGATGGGATGGGCCCGGCTAGATGGAATCTCCGGGCCTGCTGATGTGGAAGGACCAGGAGGAATGGCTGCAGAAGTGGAAGGTCCGGGAGGCATATCTGCGGTAGTGGAGGTAGGCTCAGCAGGGACCTCTACCACAACTGGCTCTTCAGACTAGCCAGTTGGGACAAAAGTAGGGGCTTTATAGTTCTTGTCCTTGGGGTTGTCATTCCCCTTCAAGCTGTACCAGGAGAACGGGGCTGTCGCCTTGACCTTGATGTCATAGGGCTTCTTGTCCACCTCCAAGTCCCGAAAGTACATAGTGAGGGTACTCGGGAAAGGGTAGTTCCGGTCATGCTCTGCTCCCACTAGCGAGATTATGCGGGACATCACATTCCCCACATTTATGGGGTATCTTGCCATAATCGAAGCAACCAAAATAGCCTGGTGGAGAGGAAGCGTCTGGTCATGTGTAGTAGGATCCAACCGACTGCAAACAAATGTCTCCCAACCCCTCGCCTCAAAGTTCAGGGTCCTCCGCAATATTTTGACCCCAGCAGTCAACCAATCAGGAACGGTACCTAGGATTGCCAGGTACTGAGCTAACCATGGACGGACCTCCTCGCCCATCTCCAACTTTGCCATATACAAAGTCTCATCCTCCTCGTTGAAGCCAAGTATTCATTAAGGTATCTCCCCTCAAACAACACTTTCTTGTTGCGAACCTTGGTCACTTTGGAGCCCTTTTTGATGTTGGCTACATTGCAGTAGAATTCCTTGACCATGCGTTCATTAGCATCTACACAGTCATCTAAGAAGTACTCCAACCCACTCTAGTTCTAAACTGTCTCCGCACATCAGGGTTGTGGGGTAATAAATATCTGTCAATGAAACTCCGCTCCGGTATCAACTTTCTCACCGGTCACGACTCCCTAAACTTGTGGTATGCTACCTCACTTACAAACCTATCTCGCCAAACCTCCGGCTTTCTAGTTCGGGCAATGCCTCCCACCTGAGGCTCACCACCCTCAGGTATCTCCTCATCCCCTTGTACTTCCTCCTCACCTCCTTCTGCACCCTCCCCGGATAATGAAGCTGTGGGAGAGGTGGAGTAATCACCACTGCCGACTGCTGAGCCCTCAGACGACTCAGTGGGAATATGCTCTGGTGCTTGGGCAGTGGTTGGTGGTGGAGGGGTGTCTCTTAGCCTAAATCTCTCCGGATAATCTTCAACATATTCTGGCACGGAATCTGAAGATATTTCCCTTGATGGTTGATACTCACTCCCCGAGGAATGGGAAGCAGCTCTGTCTGCAGCTTTGATTAGTTTCCTGGTCTTTTTTTATGTTCTCCCGAGCTTGGGGAGTGAGTTTTACCATCTTCTTCTTCCCTCCCTGGGAGGGTTCTCCATTTCCTGGTTGTTTGGAGCCTTTTCTCACCATTGTCTGCAAACACAATTCAAATAACTTGTTAGTATCAATGGGTTCACATAAAATAGTGTTGCAGACAAATGAAAATGTTGCAGAAAGTGCCTAGTGCGGACCGCACAAAATGGTAGTGCGGCCGCACTGAAGCCACCGCGGACCGCACAAGAATGACCGCAGTCCGCACAGGTATAGAGTTCCACAAACAAGCTCTCTAAATCTTACCAGTGCGGTCCGCACAAAACCAACCGCGGCCGCACTGGGCCAGTGCGGTCACAAAATGTAGTGCGGCCGCACTGGGCAAAAGTCACTTGGACACAAGATGGCACCGCGGACCGCACAGAAATGACCGCGATCCGCGGTGCGTGCCCAGACATGGCACTAAGTTAGGGTTCGAGATTTAGCTAATTAGTTCAAATTTTCACCTAGTTAGGGTCCCTACTCAATTACCCAGTCCATTATACTCACCAAGTCCACAAAAATTGCCATTAAACTAACCTAATCTAAAAATTAGAGAAATATGGGGTGAAGAAGAACTACGAGTTAAGGAATATGAAAATAAAATGAAATTACACAATTAAACAAAGATGAATTGAGTGAAATGTTACTAGATAATGAGATGAAGTGCAACTAATCAATGTCATGCAAGAGTTACGATGAAAATGCTCAAGATGAATAGTAAAAGGGGGCTCTGAGAGTTTAGGGTTCGAAAAGGGTAAAAGGAGGCCCTTGAGGTCTATTTATAGAGAAACCCGTGGGACCCATTCTTACCTACCAGTGCGGCCGCACAAAATGGACCGCGGTCCGTGCTGGGTTTGTTTTGAAAAAGTTTGTGAAGGCAACCTCTGCGGTCCGTACAAAACACACCGCGGCTGCAAAGGTCCACCGCGGTCCGCACAAAATGTAGTGCGGCCGCGTTGGCAAACATCAGAGAGAAATTTTGTTGCCCTTCACCAGTGCGGACCGCACAAAATGTAGTGCGGCCGCACTGGAAACTTCAGAGACTGTGCAATTTCTTCAATTATGTCCTGCACTGCATCAACTCAATCCTACTACATCTCACAACCAGTTAGCCCAAAAATCAATCCTATACTACAAAGAAAATCAAAGAAAACAAAAAGAAAAACACATAGGTTGCCTCCCAAGAAGCGCCTGATTTAACGTCGCGACACGACGAGGGTTACCATCACATCATTTGTAATGAACAACAGCCACCACATGGCTATCATCAAACTTCCCAAGATAATGCGTGACACGGTGCCCATTCACTCTAAAGACTTCACCATTTTTATTCTTCAAATCTTGAGCATCAAACGGGGTCACACACACAACTTCAAATGGTCCACTCCACTTTGATTTCAGCTTTCTCGGAAACAACCTTAGACGAGAATTGAACAAGAGGACCAAATCACCAACTTTGAACTCCTTTCCACGAGCATATTTGTCATGAAGGTACTTCATCTTGTCCTTATACAAGGACAAACTAGAGTATGCATGGAACCAGAATTCATCAAGTTCATTGAGTTGTTCAACCCGAAGATTAGCAGCTACATCCCAATCAAGATTCAACTTCTTCAAGGCCCACATGGCCTTATGCTCCAACTCCACTGGTAGATGACATGCTTTCCCAAACACCAAGCGGTACGGCGACATACCAATCGGGATCTTATAAGCGGTCCGGTAAGCCCATAGAGCATCATCTAACATTTTAGACCAATCGGTCCTATTGGCATTGACGGTCTTGGATAAAATGCTCTTGATCTCCCTGTTAGACACTTCCACCTGGCCACTTGCTTGAGGATGATAAGGCGTAGAGACTTTTTGGTTGACACCATACTTGGAAAGCAAGGCATCAAAAGCTCTATTACAAAAATGCGATCCCCCATCACTAATAATTGCCCGAGGTATACCAAACCTTGTGAAAATACTCTTCTTCAGAAATGCCACTACACTCCTAGCTTCATTGTTGGGCAAGGCCACAGCCTCGACCCATTTTGAGATATAATCAACCGCCACAAGAATGTAGGTGTTTCCACACGAGCTTACAAAAGGGCCCATAAAATCGATACCCTATACATCAAAGACATCAACTTCAAGAATGGTGTTTAGAGGCATCTCATCTTTCTTGGAAATCCCGCCCGCTCGTTGACATTGATCACATCATTTCACTAGATCACTTGCATCTTTGAACAAGGTTGGCCAATAAAAACCACAACTCAGAACTTTCAAAGCCATCCTCGCCCCTCCATGATGGCCACCATAGGGGGAGGAATGACAAGCCTCTAGAATGCTAAATTGCTCTTCCTCAGGTACATACCTCCGGATGACTCCGTCGGTGCAAATTTTGAACAAGTATGGCTCGTCCCAATAGAAGTCCAGACTATCCCGTTTGAGCTTCTTCCTTTGGTTAGAAGAGAGCTCACACGGGATGATGCCAGTCACAATGAAATTAGCAATATCCGCAAACCATGGCATTTCACACATTGACACAGAAAGTAGTTGCTCATCGGGGAATGTATCGTTGATCTCCAAGCCATCACATGACCTTCCTTCCTCTTTCAAGTGGGACAAATGATCCGCAACTTGGTTTTCACTACCTTTCCAGTCCACTATTTCCAAATCAAACTCTTGAAGAAGTAGCACCCATCTAATCAACCTTGCCTTGGAATCTTTCTTGGTCATCAAGTACCTAAGGGCGGCACGGTCAGTATGCACTATGACTTTGGCCCCCATAAGATATGGCTGAAATTTTTCCATGGTGAACACAATAGCTAACAATTCCTTCTCCCTCATCGTGTAGTTCCGTTGGGCTTCATTCATAGTCTTGCTTGCATAGTACACGGGATGAAATATTGAGTTCACTCTTTGACCCAAAACTGCTCCAACCGCAACATCACTCGCGTCGCACATGAGCTCGAAAGGCAAGCTCCAATTGGGTGCGGTAATGATCGGGGTAGTTTTCAACTTATGCTTTAGAAGTTCAAAGGCCTCCATACATTTCTCATCAAACACAAACTTAGCATCTTTCACTAGCAACTTGCAAAGGGGATTCACAACCTTCCAAAAATCCTTGAAAATCGCCGGTAGAACCCCGCATGCCCAAGGAAACTTCTCACCCCTTTGACAGAAGTGGGGGGAGGAAGCCTTGAAATCACTTCAATCTTGGCTTTGTCTACTTCAATCCCATGCTTAGAAATTTTGTGACCCAACACTATGCCCTCTTCAACCATGAAGTGGCATTTTTCCCAATTAAGAACTAGATTGGTGTCTTCACACCGGCCCAACACTCTATCCAAATTACCCAAATATTCTTCAAATGAATCACCAACCACACCAAAATCATCCATAAAGACCTCCAAAATATCTTCCACCATGTCGGTGAAAATAGCCATCATGCATCGTTGGAAGGTCATCGGAGCATTATACAACCCGAACGACATCCTAGAAAAAGCAAATGTACCATATGGGCAGGTGAATGTGGTCTTTTCTTGGTCCTCCGGAGCAATTAAGATTTGATTATAACCCGAATATCAATCCAAAAAGCAATAAAAGGTTCGCCCCGCAAGGTGATCAAGCATTTGGTCAAGGAATGGCAAAGGGAAATGATCCTTTCGGGTCACCTTGTTTAGCTTCCGGTAGTCCATGCATACCCGCCATACGGTAACCATCGGAGTGGGAATAAGTTCATTATTGTTATTTGTCACCACAGTCATCCCTCCTTTCTTTGGCACACATTGTACCGGAGAAGTCCATGAGCTATCGGAGATTGGATACACCACACCTGCATCTAGCCATTTGATCACTTCTTTCTTCACCACCTCTTGCATTGCCTCATTGAGCCTCCTTTGATGTTCTAAGGAAGGCCTTGCATCATCCTCCAAAATAATTTTGTGTATGCAGAATGCGGGGCTTATTCCCCAAATATCTGCCAGAGTCCATCCAATTGCCCTTTTTTGTCTTTGAAGCACCGCCAAAGTGGCCTCAACCTGCATGTTTGTAAGGCAAGAAGAAAGAATAACTGGTAAATTTGAATTAGAGCCCAAGAATTCATACCTGAGGTGTGGAGTAAGTGGCTTCAACTCCAACACCGGTGACTTCTCAATAGATGGTTTGGTTGGTAGAGTTTTCCGATTTTCAAGATCCAAAGACAATTTTCTCGGCTCATAGGAATAAGAGCCCATCCCATGTAGAGCATTGACACACTCCACTCTGCTTGCATCATCATTGCCATCAAGATTTAATAGCACGACCTCAAGGGGATCCTAATCACAGAACTTGTGTCATCCACTATCACAGCTGTGACAATGTCCACAAATGAGCACACCTCGGTGCTATTGGGTTGCTTCATGGATTTGCAAACATGGAAGACGACCTTCTCATCACCCACTCGGAAAGTTAGTTCACCTGCTTCAACATCAACCAATGCCTTCCCCGTTGCAAGGAAAGGTCTCCCTAGAATAATTGGGACCTCATAGTCCACCTCACAATCCAAAATCACAAAGTCCGCCGGCAGGATAAATTTATCCACCCGGACAAGCACATCATCAACTATACCCAAAGGTCACTTCATAGATCGATCTGCCATCGGAATCGCATGGAAGTTGGCCTCGGAGGCCCATACCCAAAGTCTTGAAAACTGAGAAGGGCATTAAATTGATACTAGCCCCAAGATCACATAAAGCTTTAGCAAAGTCTGCACTACCAATAGTGCAGGGGATAGTGAAAGCACCAGGATCCTATAATTTCGGGGCCATTGAATGTACTATGGCACTAACTTGGTGGGTCATCTTGATAGTTTCACAGTCCATTGATCTTTTCTTTGTAACCAAATCCTTCATGAATTTAGCATAACCATGCATTTGCTCCAAAGCCTCCACCAAAGGCACATTGATGGATAAGCTCTTCATCATGTCGATGAACTTTTTGAATTGGTTGTCACTTTTCTGCTTGGCTAGCCTTTGAGGATAAGGCAGAGGTGGTCTAGGCAAAGCTGCCTTGGCTTTTGGCACCACTGACTCCGGCATGTCAATTATGTGCTCCCTAGACGGGTTCACGGACTCTTGAGTTTCCACCTCGGCTTCATTAATGTCAATCCTCACTTCATTGTTCACATTGTCATCAACCACATCTTCAATTACCAAAGGAACCACATCTTCTCGCATCTCAACATCATCATCAACGAGTTGCTTTTATTTCGAGGCATTCACATCACTGCCTCTCCCACTTCGTGTTGTAACCGCCATGACATGATTGTTCCCACCCTTTGGGTTCACTACCGTATCACTTGGTAGAGCACCCTTCGGGCGAGTATTCAATGATTGAGAGATTTGGCCTATTTGCACCTCCAAATTTTGGATAGAGGTATTGTGGGAAGCCAATTGACCATCGGAATCTTGGTTCTTCTTCATCATTTGTCCGAACATCATTTCAGTTCTACCCATATCATTACCCGAAGAACTAGATCCTTGAGAAGGGAACGGGGGTGGATTGTTCGGTTGTTGGTACATTGGGGGCCTTTGAAATCCTTGCCCCCGGTTTCCTTGGTTTCCATTGTTGTTCCAGTTGCCTTGACCATTGTTGTTCCAATTGTTGTTATTACCATTCCAATGCCCTTGGTTGCCTTGATTGTTGTTCCCCCAATTACCGCCTTGGTTGTTGTTGTTCCAATTACCACCACCTTGTTGTTGATTGCCCCAATTACCTTGGGGTCGCCATTGTTGGTTTGAAGAGTTGCCTCTATTGCCTTGATAGTTGTTAACATATTGTACCTCTTCATTTTGCTCATCATAGCCATCATTCTGAAACCCATCACACTCATCATCAAATTGTTCAGAATTCCCTTGGTTTTGTTGACTTCTTTGCCTTCTCTTGTTGGTAAGCATACTCACACCTTCCATAGCATTCACTTGGCGAGGGTTTTGGACTTGTTGCAACTGTGCCTTAGCCAATTGGTTCATAGTAGTTGTCAACTACGCTATAGCCTGTCCATGGTCATGTAGTTCCTTATGCAAATGAATAACCATAGGGTCACCTTGGGGAACATTGGCCCTACTTTGCCATGCGGAGGATGTATCCGCCATCTCATCAAGAATCTCACAAGCTTCGTCATAAGTCAATATCATGAAATTACCCCCGACCAATTGATTGACTATGCATTGATTTGTAGTATTGATGCCCCGATAGAAGGTTTGTTGGATCATCGCCTCCATCAAATCATTGTTGGAGCATTCCTTCACCATTGTTCTAAATCGCTCCCAAATCTCATGCAAAGGTTCCGTGGGTTCTTGTTTGAAAGCCAATGTCTCATCTCGAAGTGCCGCCATATGCCCGGGTGAGAAAAATTTAGCAATAAACTTATCTGCCAACTCATCCCAAGTTGTGATGGAATGGTTGGGAGTCTCTCTAGCCAATCCAATGCTTTCCCCCGAAGTGAGAAAGGGAAAAGCCTCAGCCTAAGAGCATCTTCAGACACATTCGTCTGCTTGCTACCCCAACATGTATCCACGAACCCTTTTAGATGTTTGTAGGTATTTTGATCCGTAGCGCCCGTGAAATACCCACGCTGCTCAAGTAAAGTCAACATCATATTGGTTATCTGAAAATTGCCCGCCCGGATTTTGGGAGGGACAATAGCACTTGCATAGCCTTGGTTCGGTAGCACCCGAGGAACCGCTCTAGGAGGTGGCGAAGGAGGGTCTGGAACGTTGTCATTAGCATTAGCCTGGCGGCCTCGTCCTCGTCCGTGAGTTATAAAAGGCACCTCATCGTCTCCAATATCCTCAACCTTCTCCCCCGCAAGCACATTTCCAAGAGGGTCATTTGCATTTAAATCCATTTTGGTACCGGTAGTAATCACACACACAAATTAGTAACAAAGAAGGAAAGAAGAACAACACACAAAACTAACTAAATAGATAGCCAAAACCGTTAGCTCCCCAGCAACGACGCCAAAAAGTTGATCGCTTCCAACTCCGCGCCACTAAAAAGTAGCGAGAGAGGGTCGCAATAGCTTTTACCCGATTTGTGGGTCGGGATCGAATCCACAGAGAGCTAGGATTGGAGTTGGGCATCTATTCAGCTTAGGATCGCGTGTGTGTTCTTAATTAATCTTCTCATAATTGTTTGGGTTTTCTTTATATTCTACTATAATCAAACGACAAATTATAATTGTAACTAAGTTAAACTAAGAGTAAATTGCTACAAGTTGTATCTAATGGTTTAAAAGGCACTAGGGTAGTGACCTTCACCTAGGTGACTAATTGACAGGTAATTGCGTCTAAGGCACGATTGACATGATTGGGGAAATATGTTATAACCGTTGCTCAATACTACCCACTCTACACCTCTCGGTAGAAAGAGTGGTTTTGCCCAATTGACTCTCTCGAGACCAATTGGGTGTGCATATTTGCCCGAGCAACTAGGGTTCAAGTCGGGTAATTACTCTCTCGAGGTTTAACCCTTTAATTGGGACTATCAAATCTCTTGAGTCCATCCCAATTCCTTGTTGGGTCAATTTTGGAGACTTAGGCTCTCTCTCTCAAGAAGAGCCAAGTCAACTTCGCACAAACTAGTGTTTGCAACCACTAATTCATAAATTAAACCATAAAATTAACCCAAATAACAAACACCCATAATCAATCTATCCTTAAATCACAACACCCATAAATTACCCACACTAGGGTTGAGCTACAACCCTAGCTAATGGGTTTAGCTACTCATGCTTGAAGTGAAAATCAGAGAAATAGATGTAGAAAAAGACGTAATATTAAATTACTGAAGTAGAGATAAAGATTCAATTGCTAAAACTACGTTAAAGTGCCCAAAATGGCCACAAAATAGCTTCTCACGAGCGCAGCTGATGTCTGATAATAACGGTTTGCCCTAAAAATAGAAAAATGTTCTATTTATACTAAGCTGGAGAAACTGGAAAAAAATGCCCCTGCGGGGTCAGTGCAGGCCGCACAAAATGGACTGCGGCCGCACTAGGCTCTTGGACTTGCAATCTTGGCTCTCTGAACTCAGGCTCCGCGGACCGCGCAGCTTGAACCATGGCAATTTTCACCTCTCTGAACTTATCTTCCGCGGACCGCACAAAATGGTAGTGCAGCCGCGGAGCCTTCACCGCGGACTGCACATAATGGAGTGCGGCCGCGTTGCTTGAAGCCTTAATTTCTGACTCTCTGAATCTCTCTAGTGCGGACTGCACAAAGAGTAGTGCGGCCGCACTAGGCCTGTTTTCCTGAGTTTTGCCTCGTCTTAGGTACCTGAGCAGGTTTCACTCCTTTTGAGTCGATGTTTGACATTTCGTCACTTTGTCGATCAAACCTGCAATCAAGCACAACTTATGAGCCTTTTGGGACTATTTTGTAAGAATTTATAATCAAAGCATAAGCAAGAAGGAGCATGAAACGCGTCAAAATCCCTAGTTATCAGATATCACTTCTGATTTCACTTCCCGTTCATTAGCCACGATAGGTGACACTTTCTTATGGAGCGCATACAATGTTGTTATGAGACTGTTGTTACAAGACCATTTCCTCTTTAGGTCACCGTGCTTAGGCTGAAGCCTTCTTCCTTATTCCCTCAGCTAGTCTTTCATTTTAGTACTTAGGGAGGACCCTCTGACTCTTGTAAAGCTGCAAGCTTATTACATCGTATACTCGACGGACCTTTTGATGTCCTTCTTTTCCTATAATTATCTGTAGTTACTTACCTCCATGCCTTTATGCTTGTAGGGCTGCTTCTGAACTGATATTTTGACTGTCTTCAAGTGACACTCTCTTTTATTTCCATAACACTTATACGATGCCATTAACTATCCCAACTCCTATCTAAATAACTCACAAGGGTCATGATGTCATATCTACAAGGATGAATTCCCCATGTTGGGGCTCCCTATGTTTATCTTGCACGATTTACTGATTTGTCGGCAACCTCTTGTCTGGCCAGCTCTTCCTGAATCAACTATTAACTACTCGTTGGCTCGTTCTCATACCAATATTCTGCGTAATCTTTCGGTCATTTCCTTGTCTTAACTTATCTCTCACACTGTCTCCTTATTTCTCAATAACATTCCGGGCAGGAACCCTTACTTCCTTTCTTTGACGTCGCATTTGCATAATGTTCTGGAATCGTAGCATATCTGTAGGATTTTTAATAAGTGCAATTTCATCCCCTTTTTATTTTTATCGCGTTCCTTCTTTGCCCCTCCATAGTTACTAGAACCACTAAATTTTGACTTAATACCACATTACTCCATATTCCCCCCTTTAGGGAAGTACTAAGATTTAATGCTATGACGATCTACCTATAGATGTTTTACTTTCATCTTTGGCGTCTTGTCACATCATCGAGGACCCTTACTCGCCTTGTGATAATTCTTCTGTATCAAGGGTAACAAAATTCCTTACTCGCGAGGGTGGCACTTAGTGTAACTGGCACACACAGTCCCTTAAGCTTAACTTTGCTCACATTGCTTGCTTTAGGGAAGTGTCTTCCTGAATGGCCATTCTCTGAATTTCTCATGAATCTTCTTCTGTTGTCCATTCTATTATCGCCGGAACAAAATTGGAAATTCTCATGATGCCAACTATTATCCAATCACTCAGTCCCTAATTCATGTTTAGTTTATTTTGTTTGCCAGCCCATACTGATTTCTATTACTTTCGGGTTTAACTCTCCCTTATGGTAATCGCGTTGAAGTCACGAACTTATTCCTTGAAATGAGGATATGACTTTATGGCCTATACTCTTTTGTTGTCTCAAGGCCTGTCACTTTTCGTCTTTTCCTTCACCTTTCGTCTTTACCTAACGTTGTCATCCGTGTATCACTTCTTACTCGTAATGCTTCACTAACTCTCTTCTTATTTCCCGCTAACATCTATGTCTATTACTTTATTCTGAAAACTCAAACAAGACATTCTTTTGCTTTTTGCTCCCCTTGCTTCATCCATCGGCTCTTCGGGTTGCTCAACGTTCTTGCTCTACTAGGGACAAAAGTCACACCAAAGATAATATTTATCCCTTCCAGGCTTTCAGTGCCTATCTTCTGAATTTTTTTATTTATATATTTTTCTTTTTGATCATGCTAGTATTCGCATCTAATTGTGATATTCTAGAGTGCACCATCTGGGTGTCTTACAAGGAGATCTATTAGCACATTTGCAATATCCTTCAGCAATGTCAACTAACGCAAACAATTCATCCACCATTTTGGGTTACTCTAGCACCAGCCGGAACGTGATATTATGTCTTTCTCTTAAACCATATAGGTGTGGCCGATTGTACGTACATCTATTACTGTTGAAGGTAATTCAAAATGCTTATATCTCCCTTCCTGAATGGTAAATAATGATAATCTTTATTAATTGGGTACCTAGTACCCTTCTTCACCTTGCTTCTTTTACTTGTTGCAACTTGTGTCTATCTTCCGATTCTGTTATTCCTTTTTACCGCAAAAGTGGATAAGTATTATTTCCTAAATGCTCCTTATCAAGAATCGTGCACCTTTTAGTACATGCATGATCTGCTGAAGACCTCGCATTTACTCATAAGATGCAAATTCGAGTTCCCCTAGTTCAACACTTCCACGGCTATATCTCTTATCGATCATCTTTCTGAACGTAGGCATCGTCTTATTACGAATAGAATAGAATTTCGGAATTTGAATTCTTATAAGTGAGCTCTACCACACGATCTAGAGTAAGAAGAAAGAGTGACAGTCCTAAATGCCATGTAGCCTCCTGCTTATAAGTGTGGTGCACGACACACCCATAAACAAGACTCTACTAGACACGACTTGTAGACTCCCTAGGACAGAACTGCTCTGATACCACTTTTGTCTCGACCCAAACCGATGGGCCGCGACGGGCACCCGATACCTTACTCAACCGAGTACCAACATAATGTATCTTTCATATTATTCTACTATAGGTAAATGAACTGGAATAAAGCATGAGGGAATACAAACTTATACATATGAAGTACGAGCCTATAAGGCCGGCATGATTCTTTATATATTTGAAACATAGGCCGACAAGGCCATACAAGTATCCGTATACATGACATCTGTCTACAAGCCTCTAAGAATACATAATATCATAAAGGTCGGGACAGAGTCCCGCCATACCAATCAATACATGTACTAATCATACTAACCAAAGAAGCAACTCCGGAGCAAATGGAGCGCACCAACATCTTTCGCTGAGCTGACAGCCTTCTTGGAGGACTCTCGACCTGTCTATCAGGACCTGCGAGCATAAAACGCAGCGTCCCCAGGCAAAAGGGATGTCAGTACAAATAATATACCGAGTATGTAAGGAATGAAAATCAGTAACTAGTAGACATGAGAGAAACATGGAGTAAAAGGCTCAACATGTATATCTGAATAACTCTGTGAATGATTTAATATTATAATGTCGTGCATATGCGTATAAATGTCATACCATGCATGGGTATATGCGTTCATAAAATCATCAAGCCTCTGAGGGCATCCCATCATATCATCTCGGCCACTGTGGGCAATTCATCAACGTATACCAGCTGATCAGGTGGTGGTGCGTATATAACCTCGTAGCCTTTTCCCTTATCCCATATGTGTATACATATATATATATATATATATATATATATATATATATATATATATATATATATATATATATATATATATATATGTAATGCACACAAAATATATAT
>NW_017670942.1:338575-400681 GCF_001879085.1 Nicotiana attenuata
TATATACATATATATATATATATATATATATATATATATATATATATATATATATATATATATATATATATATATGTAATGCCATCGGTCATGGGTCAATGTACATGTATAAATGAATGCAATGCATGAGAAATACGTAACTAAAGTCTCTCGGAACGTCATAAGACCATTTTACCTCTGATTAATATCATGAAACAAAATTTATCAACTTACGTATTTTCTGAGACCCATGAACAGATGATAGAATAATAAGACATGGAAATCAAGAACATAGGCATCCCTAGCATCTCTACGAATAGAGTCATTTATGGAAGTTGTACATTTTCTCGTTTCGTTTGTACCGTATGGATCATGCCAAAAAAAGAAGAAGGTATAGCCTTAGCATACCTGGAGTAGGGGAAACTTCGTATATATTCTTGGAGAAGATTGCACCGTACTCCTTTAGAACCGCAAAATTTTACGTTGCTACGATTCTAACAAATTCTTGTTGGAAGCCTTCGTGAATTGAGTTTTAGCTTCTGTTCCTACGTATTTTGAACTAAGAAAATGGTATCTGTTTCTTGCTCTTTGGATATGAAAGTCCTTGGTTCTCTAATCAATTCATGACTGGGATCATGAAGGCTTCTGTCTTGAAGTCTTCAACGTTACTACAAAACACTTTAACCTTGAAGATTTAAGTTTTGGATTCTTTATGACTAAGTAATTAAAGCTTGAATTCCTTAATGTTTTGCCACCTTTCCCTCAATTGTATGAGTCATATGTACATAGACATAGTGGCTGCCATGTGGGGAGGGGTGGGAAATATTAATCATTATTCACTTATTAGGTAATGTTCCGTTACCCGGTAATTAACCAATTACCCGCAAAATTAAGAATTTTTCTCAAATTACATAAAATTCTACTCATTTTTTTAATATTATATACATCATACTATCACGGTCCTATGGTACCTTGTATGGTACTAGTCCATAAATATCAGGTATTATAGCTCGGACCGTATTTTATCTCAAATTGACAACCTTCAACGAAACTCATTTTCTTTAATTTGTGTACCCTTTATCCTTCACGGCACTTACTTATCGCTTGTTGTAAATAGCATAATTATGCTAACCTCGGGATAATCTCATTTTCGAGATTTTATCAATTTACTTATGGCGTATTTCTACGTACAAAAATGTGGGGTGTAATATTTATGATGTAGTGAGTTTCCACAGGTGTTTTGTGGCGATACTCTTGGGCTTGGCGACCTGCGTGGCTTGGTTGAGCTAGAGAGATTCAATTATGTCTGCTTGGTTATGTGCAAATGGGCTTCGAAGAGTTCTCGATGGTTTCTGCCACGATTTGAGATGGATATTTCCTACCGGCGTGAGGAACATGTTGCGTAATGGGATTTTCTCCTGGATGATATCAAATGGAAGGTTTCTGACTGATTTGGTATTATTCTGCTTGTGACTCAGAGTTGATTATGAGATTCTTATACTCTTCACATGATGGCATGATAGATGCGGTATGTTGTGTGGGATTGAGATTTGCATGTGCAAGGTCATGGTTCAGATTTGGAGGGAAGGTCATGAATTTAGGACAACATGGACAATTTCACATATTTAGATAGATGTTATTACTACTTGGTAACTCCTGAGAAGGGTGCGTATTTTAGAAGGTGCATAGTGTTTTGAGTTACAGATACTTCATTGGTATTGCGGTACTCACATGGTTGATCGGCTGTTGATATTCAGATTTCGCTATGTGGTACGGAAGAGAAGTATTCGATTATCGTGTATAAGAGATGTGTTAGACATTCGGGCGATGAAGTTGGGATCAGATAAGGTGATTCGTGTGTTTTATGAATTTGGAGACTGGGACTTATTAGAAACAGATTGTTTCGTGGTTGTGGACTGTGAGGATGTGGAGAAAGCTAGCTAGAAGATAGTATGTGTTATGATTCAGTGATTGTGGACTTCCGGAAGGTTATGTATCTATTTATGGATGACCAGAATTGATCCGGGGGCCCATTGGCAGGCCCAATGAGGATGGGTATTCTACATCATGTCGGATTTGATGACTCATCACTATTTGTGCTGAGGGGTGTGGCATTCGGTTAGAGTTGAGGTTATTATTGTTCAGGTATGTTCTATGAGTTACTCTTCTATGCGATGGGGGTTGTGATATGTTGGTTATAGGCACACGTGGTGCAGTTCTATTTGGGCTTTATAGCGGAAATTGAGTGAGATAGATATTTTAGGTGATGCATGATTGATTGCGCATTGGTTATGTTCTTTCGGGTTTATGTGGAATTGTGTCATTTGCTTCTCCGTGGTTATGGTCATGCGCCTTGGGTACTTGATGTCGAATTGCACATGGTTATTAATTTTGAGCAGGGTGGCTTAAGGTATTTAATATGGACCAGTGTTTAGATTGGGTCACGCATTGCAGCGGAGTTATGTTGAGATATGATCCTTTGTGTTAGATTCGTGTGTTATTGTTCTACAGTGCTTGATGGGTTTTTAGCAAGGCGTTGTGGCGGTACTTGTTGAGCTTCCGGGACGGTTCTCTCGTTTGAGTCATTTTCCATGTTTGAGTACATTTGAATTGTTGTATATTGGTGCACGGATTGCACAATTTGTGGCTCTTGGTTGTATTGGTGTGCCATGTCAGTAGAGTAGCTAGTATTTGATAAGATGAGGTTGTTGGATCTTGGATGGGTGCTATCGGATTTGATTGCGGTATATTTGGAAGGATAATATCGGAAGTCGCCTGAGAAATTACTATAGTTCTTGTCGAAGGAGAGGGAGCTCCATGACGTGTTGATCTGATGAATGGTTATGAGTTCTGTCTGTTTCTTTCATTGTTGGCAGCGTATGAGGGTTTTGGAATGAGGTTTTGTTTGATATGAGGTTTATTACTAGAATTGGGTTGCTTTGAGCAGCTATTGTGATCAGAAATTTTACTAAGAGTATTTGAGTTACGTGGTATATCCTGTGATTGTGTCTTGAGTTATCGTTAGGGCTTGATACAACTTGTTCAAATTTATACAGTATATAGATTGCGAGGTTCGGGTCTTATAGGAAATTTCGGATGTTGGAAATTGGATTCTGTAGATTACGGGCTAAGGTTGAAGTAATGATCTTCGCTATGTTGTGTTGTGGGGCCTATACGGAATAGGGTGACGTGGGATCACCCCCGGGTATGTGCATAGTAAGGTTATAAGGCGTTTTGATGGCTTTGGAACGACTCTTGGCACGTTTGAGGACGAACGTATGCTTAAGTGGGGGAGGATGTAACGACCCAACATGTCGTTTTGAGCATTTGCACTTCGTCCGGTAGTTCACGGGCATGAGTAGCTCTGTATGATGCATTATTATTTATATAAATCGTTGGTTTTGATTTTCAGGTTATTAGGAATCGATTTGGAAGAATGAAGTTTATTATTGAAGCTTTATGTTGGAAAAGTTGACCAAGTTTGAATTTTGTGAATTGAACCACGAAACAGAGTTTTGATGGTTTCGTTAGGTCCGAATGGTGATTTTGGACTCGGGCGTAGGCCCGAATTTGCATTCGGATGTTTCTAGAAGGTTTCGGCACAAATTGGCGAAAATTAGATTTTGAAGGTTTGGAAAGTTCATAAGTTTGACCGAGAGTTGACTTTGATGATATCGAGTTCGGATTGTGTTTCTGGAATTTGGATAGCTTTGTTATGTCATTTGGGGCTTGTGTGCAAAATTTGAGTTCATCCGGACTGATTTGATATGTTTCGGAGCGAGTTTTGAAAGTTTAAAGTTCAAAGTTCATTTATGTTTGATTTGAGGTGCGATTCATCGTTTTGATGTTGTTATGTGTGATTTGAGGCCTCGACTAGGTCCGTGTTATGTTATAGAACTTGTTGGCATGTTCGGATGGGGTCCCGAGAGGCTCGGGCATGTTTCAGATTGATTTCGGACTATTTTTCCTTTATTTTTGCACTGCTGTGTTCTGCTGATGTCCGGTGTCGCATTTCTTCATCGCTATCGCGATCTTATAGGTGCGTTCGTGTAAGGTAAATTGGAGCAGAGTAATTTTTCTTCTACACGTTTGTGAGTTATCATCCGCGTTTGCATAAGTGGTGGCAGTTTGAGCATCGCGTTCGCGCTATTGAGTACATGTTCACATAGTGTTTAGGACTGAGCTGGGTCAGTGTTAGTTATCTCTTCGCGTTCGCGAGGTTTCTTCCGTGAACGCGTAGTTATGTCAGCTGTGTATACCGCGATCGCAAGCTTACTGACGCGATAGCGTAGGGAGGAGCATTGTTTTTCTTCTTCGCGATCGCGAGGGTGCTTCTGCGATCGTGATTCATTAATTGCCGAGTGAGTATAAAGTACTCTATTTCTGGGGTTTCGGCCATTTTTGCATTTTTGGAGCTATGGAGCTCGGATTGAGGCGATTCTTGAAGCAGTTTTCACCATGTGAATTGGGGTAAGTGTTCTCTACTCCTTTTTGATTTTATATCATGAATCTATCTTTGTTTCCGACATTTGATTGAGGGTTCCAAAAGAGAAATTGGGGGTTTTAGCCTAAAGTTTCATAGAATGAGTTTTTGTGTTTTGAACATCGATTCAGAGTTGGATTTGAGTGAAACTAGTATGCTTGGACTCGTAACTGAATGGGTTATCGGATTTTGTGAGTTTTGTTAGGTTCCAAGGTGCGGGCCCGGGTTGGACATTTTTGCCGATTTTGGGCTTTTGATTAAAGATTCGACCTTTATCGATTAGGTTTGTTTCCTTTGGCATTATTTGATGTATTTGAGTTGCTTTTGGCTAGTTTCGAGCCGTTCGAAGGTCGGTACGCGCGAGATGGAAAGTTTGGAGCATCGTTTGGCTTGCTCGGTATTGGATTGGCTTGTTAGAGGTAAGCCACACTTCTATACTTGATGCTAAGGGTATGAAACCCCGAATTACATGTTATGTGTTTGGTGTTGAGGTGACGCACATGCTAGGTGACGGGCGTGTGGGCGTGCGCCATGTGAATTGTGACTCCGTTATTCCTGTGGTACTACGTAGTTACCTGATCTTATCTGTAACCATGAAATTCCTACGTACTAGAGCTATTGAGCTGTGATCCATGTTAGAAACCATGTCCAGGCTACATGCTTATTCCATTGGGGCCCACTGTGGTCATATTGCTGTTGAAGTATTTGTTTATATTGCAATTTCATACTCAGTCATGTTCATTCATTTGATATCATAGCTCAGTCTCTGTTGCTATTTATTGATACATCATATCATTATTTTTGGGCTAGTTTCATGACATTATGAGCCCGAGAGACTGGGAGTTTGATGACTGAGTAAGGCCGATGGCCTGATTGTGAGGTTATTGATACAATAGCATGTGAGTTATCCGTCCATCATGTGAGTTGTCCATGCGGATCCAGATATTGATACTATAGCAAGTGAGTTGTCCGTGTAGATCCAGATATTGATACTATAGCACGTAAGTTGTCCGTGCAACACGTGAGTTGTCCGTCCGGATTATGGCGCTTGGGCTAAAGGAGCTCCTCCGAAGTCTGTACACACCCTAGTGAGTGCAGTTGATTATATATGTATATATGGATCAGGTTGCACGCCGCAATGGTCCTTATGGCTATATATATATGGATCGGGCTGACGCCGCAGCAGGTATTGTACATTGTTGAGTGATTGAGTGTGCTGAGTATTAAGCATGGTGAGAGAGACTACGAGACAGTGGGATTGAGTACTCTGAGAGTATGAGTACATGAGTACATCACTGAGATGCATTGCACTTGACATGCGTACCTGAGATACATGCATAGGGATGCATTTCCTTCTGCTACCCGGTTTTGGTGATATTCATGATTTTACCTGTATCTTGACATGTAGGCATAGAGATTTACTTTTCTCATGCTATATGAAAATGAAACATCTTATTTATTGTTGAAAGGTTTATGGGACAAATCACAGTTTTTCAAACTTACGCGTATGCTTAGGGTTTTCCGTGAAAGATCTGGAATTTATTGTTATACTTGAAAAGCATGTCTATTTTTCCGTAACTGTGAACGAGTTGAGCATCCTACCTCTGAGTTATTTTCATGTACCCCTTTTATTATATTGTTATGGACTGTTGCTGGTTATTGGAGTTGGGCTCTGAACCTTGTCCCAGCTCATCACTACTTTCAACTAAAGGTTAGGTTTGCTACTTATTGAGTACATGGGGTCGGTTGTACTCATACTATACTTCTGCACCTTGCGTGCAGATGTTGGATGCTGATGTTGCTGTGATCTGCGGGAGCTGAATTTGAAGATATACATGCATTCCAGTTGTAGCTTCTTCTTGTCCATGGTATCCTTAGATTCATAAACAAAAATATGTTTATGCACATTCCGAATATATGATGTATTTATTTCATACCAGCTTTGTAAATTCTAATCTTAGAAGCTCATGATTTGTACTACCAGTCCTTGGGAAGTGTATGAGATTTAGATATTTGCTTTTACTTATTTGTCTTATTAACCTTCATTCGAATTGGAAAATTTTTAATTGGCTTACCTAGCGGGTTGGGTTAGGTGCCATCACGACTAGTTGGATTTTGGGTCGTGACAATATATTCAAGAACGTGTAGTTTAAACATAAATATAAGGACAAGTAATGATTAATCAACCATTTCCCATTGTTTTCCCTATCAACCTTACCACTAAAATGCTTGTTTGTGGATAAATCTGGTGAATTATCTTCAAGATTGCTTAGGAAGTTCTTTCAAAGATAAAGCAATATTGCGTAGTCATTTTATGCAAGTCCTCATCAAAGATGGTATTTTAATGATGCTGAATCGACGAAGAATTCGTTTTTGTAATATCATTACCTGTGCACAAAAATTAAACTCAATCTTATGCGGCGTGATAACCTGAAATAAGGTTGGATCATTTTCACGTGTAGTTATATATTTTTTGTCGTATTTTTTAGACTAGCTAGCTAGTGCGTGGTACGTTAATGGGATGGAATAGATGCAGCTTTTAATTTATTCTTTGTTTTTATTTTAAAACCATTGGTGGTGAAACAACGGCCTCCTAAACATTTAAGAGACAGTGACACACAAAAATGGATCGAAATTGTGAAGTTCATGAGGGTCTACAATACTTTATTACCAAACTTATTAATTTATTTCTGTATTTATTATTGGGTAATACATGTTCCTTTTAACACATATTTTGCGATAAAATATCAACTTCATTACCTGCATTTTGGAGCTCCCGACTAATTTTTTCATTTTAAGGCTCCAACCCGAAATCTCTAATTAAAAGGTAAATTTTATTAATGATCATTCAAGTTAAACTCTGTAACACAAAAATTATTTTTCTTTTTTTATAACACAAAAATCATTTTAGTATAACGTAATTGTCATAAATATAAAAATGACCATATAATGTAAAATTTGGCCAAAAACTGACGTGGTCGCTGCCCAAATTCTCTAATTAATTTTTCAACTTGACCCAAGACCCATTTTCCAAATGGGTTCATATAAATTACAAATCTACCTATTAAAATGCCATCTCCCTGCTTTATCCTCTCTCTCTCTCTCTTCTTTTTTAACGATTAGTGATATTCAGCTAAAGTATATATATTTATATGTATGTCGCCTCATATTTTACTCGAATCTTGTGTATTTTCATGTGTGTTATGCTAATTTGAGCTAAATTTTGATGTTGTTATGTGTAGGAGCCAACCAAAAGCAATTTGAAATGGAAGGGCAAGAAATTGAGCAAAAAGAGAAGAAAGAGAGCAATAGAGGGTAGGGCAGCGTCCATGCCAACGCATCGTCTACCTGGGGCGTTGGAGGCAGGCCTACAATTTTGTCACTTCCCAGCTCAGCGCAGGACCAGCGCGATGCGTTTCCCTGGACGTTGGAGCAGAGATATCTCCTATTTCGCCCGGGACTTGGTTTTTATGCCCCTACATGACCCTAATTTGTATAAAAAGGTTATAAATATAATTTGAAGGGGAGATGCCACTTTGAGAGCAGATTACACTTAGGAGTACTCGAGACCAAGGATTATTAGTTTTCTTTTACTCATAATATTTTCAATCATTCAAGCACTTGTGAATTTGATTAGTATTGTCATGTGTGGCTAAGACCCATTAGTTCTGCGGTTGTGATTAGCCATGAATATTGTTGTTTGACGTAAACTGCTCCTTAATTACAATTTGCTATTACATGTTTGTCTCTTCGGTTCTAAGTTTAATTGTTTTGATTGTCGGCCAATGATCGAGTTCTGTCCATTATCTAGATTATGCTTGATAAAGCTACGTATAGATTTGGGAAGAATTGAAGAGGGCATGATCTTATCTCTAATGTAGGAGGTGGATTTGTGGTTATGATAGGATTATACCTACTCACCATGCTTAATTGAATACCGTAGTCTTAATGTGTGACGACCCGATAGGTCTTTTTGAGTTCTAGACTTTATTTTCATGATCAAGACCTTTCGTAGCTTTATTTGATGTTTCTTGGTTTGCGCACGTGGTCCATGTCGATTTTTGAAAAGCTTTTATGGGAAACTTTGAAGAAAATGAGAATTTTTGACCAAAATGAGGCTAGAGTTGGCCATGGTCAATATTTTAGGTAAACGACTATGAATCGGTATTTTGGCGAGTCCGGTAGGTCTGTATTGTGATTTTGGACTTGGGCCTATGCCCGAAATTGAATTTGGAGGTCCCTAGTTTGATTTGACTTGTTTTGTCGAAAGTTAGCAATTTGAATGTTTGGAAATCCCCTAGGTTTTACCGTAGGTTGACTTTATGATTATCGGGTTCGGATTTTTGATTTCGGAACTTAGAATAGGTCCATTTTGTTATTTGAAACTTTTCTGCAAAATTTGGTGCAATTCGGAGTTGGTTTGATAGGATTCTGACGCTTGGTTGTGATTCTAGAGGTTCTTGAGTTTTCTTTTGAATTTCATGCGTTTTGATATCCGATTTGTAATTCTAGATATTATTTTGGTGTTTTGATCATGCGAACGAGGTTGTATGATGTTTTTTGACCTGTGTGGAAGTTTGGTTTGGAGCCCCGAGGGCTCGGGCGAGTTTCAAACGTATTTCAGAATAATTTTGAGCTAGGCAAGGTTTGCTGCTGTGCTGATGCCTTAGGTGTCGCAATTGCGAACACCAACACTACAATTGCGATCTTAGCCGGGGGTCTCAGGAGTCGCATTTGCGATGCTTGGATCGCAAATGCAAAGTAGTACTTGAACTGGGTAAGTTCTCATTTGTGACCATTTGGCCGCATTTGCGATGGGAACAGGCTTCGCATTTGCGACTTCCCCTTTAGGCTGTCAGGGCCGCAATTGCGAGTCCTTCTTCGCAATTGCAAATGCAGTGTCGCAATTTTGACACCTGCACCTGAACAAAAGGGTTGGGGAATCAGGATTTGATCTCTCTTCTCTCGTTTTAGAAATCTAGATTCGGTAGGAGGCGATTAGGAGAGGAGATTTTCATCTACAATCATTGTGCAAGTGATTTTGGTCTATTTTCAATTATATTACATAATTATACATGAGATTTAACATTAAATTCATGAGAATCTAGGAGAATTTTGGGGATTTTTGTCTCTGTTTTGAAAAATAAAAATTTGGGATTTGAGCGTCGAATTGCACTCGAATTTTGAAACAAAACACATAAATGAACTCGTGGGGTAATGGGTAATCGAGATCTATCCTTAGACTCTGGTTTTGACCGGGCATATCTAGAGTTGACTTTTGTTGACTTTTTTCAAATTCATTAAAGATCTAATCTTTTTCACTCGTGGGTAGTTTCTAAAGCTTATTTTGAATTATTTGAACTATATTTGGCTAGATTTGATTGGCTTGGAGGCTAATTCTAAAGAAAAGGCCGTGGTTGAGAGTTAATTTGATTGTGGAAGAGGTAAGTATTGTGTCTAACCTTGACTTGTGAGAATTAGGACTTGTTGAACTATATGTTATGTGAATTATGTGGGGAAGCGACATATATGCGAGGTGACGAGTGTATATGCGCCGTCATGGGATTTAGCATGTGGGATTGGGCTATTTATTTCCATGTCTTCATTTATTCCATGTTATCTCTTGTTATATGCTTTAATTGTTACATGTTCTTACTTGACATCTATGCTTTACTATTTAATTGTTACTTGCTTCGATTCGTTCATTTCTCACTCAATATCTTCTTACCTGCTACATGATCCTACTTGTGTTAATTGTATATTGTCATTGTCATATGTTTTTACCTGCTTTTATTGTCCTTATATTATTCGATACACTCAATTAGGTCATTTCGATTACGTGAGCCATTCAACTATTCTTGTATTGAAGAATCGGTAAGGTTTGGGGTTACGAGCTGTTGGATATTCTCCATTTGTATTGGTAGTTCTTTAATGTTCCGTACGTTTCATCTTCTTTTGTGTCGATATTTCATAAATATTGGTGTTGAGTTATTTATGTTAATAATTTGAAATTATTGGGATAGGGTTGCGCTCCGCGATGGTATTGAAATGAATTGATATGGTGGGATCGGGTTGCACACCGCAACGGTATTGAATGATATGATATGTAGAGAAAGATGGAATATGATATGAACATATGATGATATGGTAGGATTGGGTTGCGCGCTGCAACGTATTTGATAAATTGTAGCTGTTGTGGCTGTAGAATTTGTTCTTGGTATTGTGATATGAGATTTGAGATTATGTTATTCTGGGGCCCTCTGGTAGTTGACCTACGAGTCCGATTATTTGAGTTTACTGTTTTATTTCTATTCTTAGTTCTGTTATTATTGTTTTGTACAAGTTTATTGTGAGTGTCTTGGTCATAGCTTCGTCACTACTTCGTCGAGGTTAGGCTCACCACTTATTGAGTACATGGGGTCGGTTGTACTCATGTAACACTTCTGCATTTCTTGTGCAGATACTGGTGTTGGTCCCAACGACACGTAGTAGAGACTGCTCGGATTCAACTGCTGTTGGAGACTTGAGGTAGATTTGCTGGCACTCGCAGTCCCTGAAGTCCATCCTATTTTTAATGTTTTCCTTATTTCAAACAGTTGTATTTCATTCAGACCTTATCTGTAGAATTCTAGAATGCTCATGTATTCGTGACTCCAGATTTCTGGGATATGTTTAGACTACTCTACTTTGTATTTATCACATCTATTCCAGACTATTACAATTTTGTTTTATTTATGTTCTACTTTAAATTGTTAAAATTGGTTAAGTGATTATCTAACGTTGACTTGCCTAGCAAGTGAAATATTAGGCACCGTCATGACCCAAGATTGGAATTTCGGGTCGTGACAAGTTGGTATCAGAGTACTAGGTTGTCTAGGTCTCACGATTCATGAGCAAACTTAGTAGAGTCTGGAAGATCGGTACATAGACGTCTGCACTTATCTTCTAGAGGCTATAGGGTTTTAGGAAAAATTTCCCTTCTTTCTTTATCTATGTGCAACTTTATTCTATTACTGAATATTGAACCATTCTATTCTTGTCCTCTCAGAGATGGTGAGAACACGCACAACATCAACAGCCGAGCAGGATCCAGAGCTCCATGTTACAGCCAGTGGTAGGGGCCGAGGAAGAGGCATAGCTCAGCCTAGAGCACGTGCAGCAACACCCATTTTAGAGCCTCAACTCGAGCATGAGGAGGAGATCCTTGTTCAGACTGCACCAGTCAGACCGTTCAGGTCCCGGAGGGATTCATTGCTACTCCCGTACATCAGGACGCCCTAGTCCGCTTAGTGGGACTTATGGAGAGTGTGGCCCAAGCCGCAGTATTTCCTATGGCACTAACTGTCTCTCATGCAGGGGGAGGAGCCTAGACTCCCTCCACTCACACCCCAAGCAGGTGGCTCCCTTGTACCAGACTCCGGCGGTTTCAGTAGTTAGAGTAGTTCAACTCGTTATTGCTACCTAGCCCGGGTAGAGGCCCGCGATGTCTTCTGAGGAATTGATGAGGTTGGATAAGTTTACCAAGCTCGTTCCTATTCATTTATGGTGGTACACCTTCTGAGGACCCACAAGATTATTTGGATCGTTTCCACGAGGTGTTGCACAACATAGATATTGTGGAGTCCAATGGAGTCGACTTTATAGTGTTTCAGATGACTGGTTCTGCCAAGAGGTGGAGGCACGGTTATGAGTAGAGCAGAACAGCTGGTTCACCACCACTCACTTGGGATCAATTTTTGCAGCTATTTCTAGAGAAAGTTCCTTACCCTGAGAGAGGAGCACCGCAGGCAGTTTGAGCGCCTTCAGCAGGGTAGCAGGACTGTTGTTGATACCCAATTTTTCCCTATGTATTTTTATACTTAAAATACTTTCAAAATAGCATGTGTATGCATATAAAAGCATGCCCAAGAATTTTGGTATTTTTCCCTAATTTTTAAAGATTTTAAAATCGATTTATTGCCCATTTTGGCTATACAGAATCAGTAATTATCCCCAAAAAATTATCCTTTTTTGTGATTAACCTATTTTATTCCCATATTTACACCAAAATATAATTAAGGTAATTTTTGCGTATTTTTACAAATTTATTTGGTATTTTTAAAGCTAAAATTGCATGTAATTGCATCTTTAGCCTATTTTACGATTAACAGCATTTTCGCAATTATGAAATTATATCCAGTATTTTTGGATTAATATCTATATATTATTAAGTAGTTCAGTGCTTTTAATTTGATCTTAAAATCATTATTGCTACTTATAAAAATAAAAAGGGTAAAACTGGCTATTTAAAAGCTAGCCTCATTTCGTTTCAACTACAGCCATTTGGTATTCCAATTACAGCCTAAATTAACCCCCTAATTGACCCAATATCCAGCCCAATTCCGGACCAGCCCAATCCCACTTAACCCCAACCATTACCCGTCTATATTACCCGACCCAAACCCCTTTTAATCTAGGTCGTTGATCAACCTGATCAACGGCCACGATCACTCCTTACCTTTTTTAATCCCCCAACCATAACCTAACTCCCTCATTTCGACCGGGCAGCCGCCTCTGAATACCCTCCCCCTCTCAAACGCTCTCGAGTGTTCCTGAAACCCTAATCGCCTCCACCCTCTTCAACCTCCGACTCACCGGAATCCATGGCCTCTCAGGCCATGGACGACCTATACTCACCTCCTATTACCCTCATGTGCCTGATACTTGAAGGTTCGAGGCTAGACCTCGAAGGCCTTCACCCAGACCTTCGTCGATTCAAGGTTTCCGGCCATCTCCGGCCCTGCTCCGGCATATCCTAGCCTCCTGAGTCTGATTCCGACCTTATCCGACTTAGATCGGACCTTTTCCAAGCCTTTCTCATCCCAGGGTTCCTCTGAAACCCTAACCCTACGAGGTTTTCTCTGATTCTTTTAAGATCCCTTGTGTAGCTATGCTATACTTGAACTTTTAAACGATTTCCCTAAACTTTCCTTTGAAAATTACTTTCAAAATCCTTCTTTTCCGATTTAGGGTTTTCTGGAAAATGTTAAAGAGTTTTTTTTAATGATTTTTCTTCTTTGTTTTGCCTCTGTTGTGTCCTCGTATCATCTTTTGCATGCTTCCCTTATTGTGTTTTCTATACTATTGCCTTGTAGATTTTTCTACTGTATTTTACCGTGTTCTTATATGTTTGTCATACTGTGTTTTCCTATATGCTTTTCTGCTATATCTTTTCCGGCGATTCTTGTGTTTTTCTACTATATTTTTTACTTGCTAAGTTCTTATGGTTCTTTGTCTGCCTTTTATTGAGCCTTGTTTAGGGTTCTTCTAAGCGTGTTTCTCCTGTTGTTATTATCAGTATTGGCCATTTTCTGCTTTGAATCCTTCTACTGTGATTGCATGTTGCTTTGCTATACATGTTTTGATGCAATTGCTTGCTTTCTTTTTGTGATTTGCCTGAACTAGGATTCTTATTTCAAAACCCCCAACTCTTTTAGGATAATTTCGGAGTTTCATATGATTCTGACTTTTGATAAACTCTTCTAAACTCTGCTACTGGATTTTTATACTGATTTACACGACAGTCTTCTTACATACTCACATGCTCCTTATATATGATGAATTTCCCTCTAATTGGTCTTTAAATTTCCAATTAGCTAAACCTCCTTCTGAATATAGCTTGATTGATTTTCCTTCCATCTTTTACTGATTCCCTAGATGATTTGACTTAGGTAAAACCCTTCTTTATTTTTGCGACTTGGTTCACTCATACCAAATTTCAGACCTTTGTGATTTACTGGCTATCAAATGATTCTCTTGCCTTATTTGCATAAACCGTGTACTGTCAAGACCCTGTCCTTAAATAACTTGCATGTACTTGCCTCCGATTTGCTACTTTGCACACATGTTTGTTTAATTTCTTTCCTTAATTAGTTTGTACCGTTTGAATCTAAATCCCTTAATTAAGGGGAGTCTTATGTAATTGATTGACAATCGGGCTTCTATTATTTTTCTTACCTTATTTTCTCATGACTTTCACACTATAAATACACGACCCTCTTTCACAAGACACACACGAGAACACGATTAAAAACATACTTCATACTATACAATTTCACAATTCTCTTCTGAAGGCATACTTAGAGTATTCTTGCTTCTTGTTTGCACTTTGGCTTTTTACAAGACTACTGCTCTCTCTTTACTTGTCTCTGTGAAACTGGTATGTCCTAAATTAATTTTTCAGCATCATCCCAATGTGTTTTATTTACAGTCCTTGTATCTGTGTCTATTTTCTTTTTCTCTATAAAGTTTAGCACTTAACTTAATATGCCTATATGCTACTGCCTGATTCTCTTTCTTGTGAACACTTGTTCCTTATCCCATTACCCCCTGTGTGTTTGTGAGTGGGGACTTAGGGCATGGCAACAAGGATTGTTGTCCATGAACTGAGTTTTGACCCCCTAGCCTCTAGTTAGGTTGGAGAGTGTGCCAGTATGTCTCATTGCTGGGTATGCCTTTGCCTGCTCTTTCTTTGTACCCTGTTTCTATTATGAACTACCATACCCCATTCCCTATGCATGCTGAGTTAAAGTTCTTGACCTGGCAGCACCCAAATTGTTGTCCAGGGCTGAACCCGACCTTCAATAGGTCCTAACTCCCCAATTTAAAGCTGACAGGCTGGTCAGGGGTGTGCCAGCATCCCAATTGTTGGGCATGACCACCAGCCTGCCATGGCCGTCCCTAATCTCCCCCTATTGCACTCACACTTACTCCTAGACTCTAAGTTCTGCCCCCTCCTATGAGCCTTGCTTTGAGACCTTGAGCTCCATCTGAACTTGGACATTTGAGGGCTGGCCCTTCCACACTTCACTATGATTTTGTAATGGTATTTGGGGTGTAAGCATTGCCTGGAGTTCGTGAAGCTCCTTTGAACTTTAACACATTCCAGATAAGAGAAAGGCTTTGGAAATCTGCTCTTTGGAAGTTGGTCTATTTCATGTATCAGACTAGGAGTCTGAATTAGGCTCTCCTTGGTTGGGATTTTAATTTTTGATGTAATTTACTTTTTCTGGATTCGTTCAAGTTGTAATAACTTTGTAATAACTATGGGGCGTATAGTAAAATGGGGAGGGTCTCTCATGTTATGCATGTGGGGTAGATATCATGCTTTAGGTTTTATTCCTGCAATCACATCATCTTCGTTTGCGTATCTGCATATAGATATCCTGCTTATAGGTCATTTCATTATACATTTAGAAATCATGTCTATAAGTTATTCATATCTGCATTTAGAAATCCTGTCTGTAAGTTTATTCACATCTGCATTTAGAGATCATGTCCATAAGTTTATTGACGCCTGCATATAGAGACCATGACTATAAGGTTTTCTGCACTTCTGCACATCATTTATCACTAGGCAAACGGTTTGGAGGCCTAAATAACAAAATGCACTCTAGATACCATGTCTATAGGAATCCTGCACTCTTACAAATGTTTTAAAATCAATCACGCTTAGAGAGCATGCCTACAGGAATAACTAGCTGAATCTGAATCGTCCATCTCGCTTGTAAGTCTAGAATCAGTGGTAAAGTTGTTTTAAAATCTGCAGAACTTCTGTTTTGTTTCTAAAATCAATAATCTTCCTTAAAAAAATCAGTATGCCTTCTGCATTGTTAGATATCGTGATTACAGATCTCACCTAGGCAAGCCACTAGGTAATTAACTAACTACACCAGTCTTAATAATTACAGCCAGCAGGAAAGTCTAATTCGGACTTCTTATCTGAAAATATATGATATATCAGCGACCCTTCCTTCGTTAAGCTTAATTAAAGACCTAACCAGTATCTGAAGTCATGCTATGTATTTGCATTTAAGTGAGGAGGCCTGTCTGAGCCCTAATTGCTGTTTGTCTCCCCTATTTGACTATATGTTTTGATTGTCGCCTAGATTTTTTATCCTTTCTTGAACTTCTGAAAAGCCCCAATTCCCTTCCCTTTAGGACTAGTAGTTCCAATGCCTCCGGAACTGATAGGATCGGGACGGCTAATAGCATGCAATAAGTGACGATACTATTCCGCGCTTTAATACCTTAACGGGGTGGGAAAGGGTAGACATGGAGATGATGATCACGCGATAACACCACGCGTACGATTGGTTACCGGGTGTTGCGTGGATGATCCATGCATTTTTACAAACCTAGGACCCCCTTTTCCTTTATTTAATTATTTTTAGCTTGTCAATTTTAAGGATTCTGCATTTCGTTTTAGTCATTAAAATTCCCTCTTTAATTTTCGCACTGTCCTTTCCTCTAAATTCTTCTGCTCATTCCCTTCCTTGTTTGATAATTTGTATTCATTACTTGATCCTATTTTTCTGCACTTAGACACTCTTGCCAATAACTAGGAAGTCACCTATATAAATTTCATCATGTTTAGTAACCGTTATGCATACCTACTTGCAGTCTTTATGTGAAATTGTCTTGTACGCTTATTTGCTTTAAAGTCACAATTGTAGCATGGCCAGGAACCACACTAGTGGATCTTGAGGGGTGCCTAACACCTTCCCCTCGAGATAATTTCTAGCCCTTACCCAAACTCTGGTTATTCAACTTAAACCCTTCTTAGTGTCCTAATGCACTTAATCATTAGGTGGCGACTATTCAAACTCCAAAACCCAATTCCCAAAAGGGAAGAGATTTTTCCTCCCAAATGTCGTAAACCCGATTTCGCCTTTTAAAAAAAAGGGGGCTTCGACAACTGTTACCTAGTACGAGACTAGATCTGTAAACTAGCCCGCTATGCAATTATCTTGATTCCTACTGATAGAGATAGGGTGAAGAGATTCACTGATGGACTTACTTTTGGTATCAGGCTACAGATGGACAAGGACGGAGGATGATATTTCTTTCTAGAGGGCCGTATAGATTACTAGACGGATCGAGATGATTCATAGTCAGGGTAGGGAGGTGGTATCTGAGAAGAGGCCTCGTCATTTTGGTGGCTTCAGTGGTGCCTCATCTGGAGGTAGAGGTCCATTTGGTAGAGGCCATCCTCACAAGCCGATTCAGTCAGCACTTTAGGTAGCACACGATGTTTCGGGAAGACGTGGTTTTTATGGGTTTCATCCTGAGCAGCTAGCCTACAGTGCACCTTCAGCTCCCATTAGTGCACCACCGATTCAGTGCTATCATATTGGATATCCGGACCGTTAGGGTCAGTCTCAGCTTCAGCAACCATAGCAGCCGAGAGAGTGCTTTGAGTGTAGAGGTACATGTCACATTAGGAGGTACTGTCCTATATTGATGAGCTGCATACCACAGCAAAACACTCGTGCCATGACTCCAGAAGCGGTTGCTCCACCGCCCCCATAGCTAGCTAGAGGTAGGGGTCAGGTAGCTAGAGGTGGTGGTTATCCCTTTAGAGGTTGAGGGCATCCAGTTAGTTGACGTCCCAGAGCCGAAGGTCAGAGTAGTGGGGCCTAGCCCCATTTTTATGCATTCCCAGCTAGATTTAGGTATTGTTTCGATTTTCCATAAAGATGCCTCAGTTTTATTTGATTCGGGCTCTACTTATTCACGCGTGTCATCCCATTTTGCTTCATATCTGGATATGCCTCATGGTTCTTCCAGTGCTCTTTTTATGTGTCTACGCCTGTGGAAGATTCTATTGTGGTAAATCGTGTTAATCGGTTGTGTGTGGTTTTTATCGGGAGCTATGAGACTAGGGTAGACCTTCTACTTCTTGATATGGTGGACTTTGATGTTATCTTGGGCATGGATTGGCTATCACCTTATCATGCTAGTTTGGACTGTCACGCCAAGACTGTGACATTATCCATGTTAGGGTTTCCTCGATTAGAGTGGAGAGGGTCTCCTGGCCATTCTACTAGTAGGGTTATTTATTATGTGAAGGCTCAGCGTATGGTCGAGAAGGGGTGTTTGGCATATTTGGCCTATATCCATGATCCTAGTACGGAGGTTCCTTCCATGGATTCAGTACCAGTTGTGCGTGAGTTTCTAGAAGTGTTTCCCACCGATTTGCTGGGGATGCCACCCGATAGAGATATCGACTTTTGCATTGACTTGGTTCCGGGCACTCAGCCTATTTCTACTGCACTATATTGTATGGCCCAGTTGAGTTGAAGGAACTGAAGGAGAAGTTGCCAGATTTGCTTGATAAGGGATTCATTAGACCTAGTGTCTCGCCTTGGGGTGCACCGATATTGTTTGTAAAGAATAATGATGGTTCGTTGAGGATGTATATAGATTAACGGCAGTTGAACAATGTCACTATCAAGAATAAATATCTGTTGCCGAGGATTGATGACTTATTCGATCGGCTTCAGGATGCCAAAGTATTTTCCAAGTTTGATTTGAGATATGTCTACAATCAGTTAAAGATTAAGGAGTCGATGTCCCTAAGACAACTTTTGGGACACGATATGGTCACTATGAGTTCTTAATGATATCACTTGGCTTGACTAATGCCCCAACAATATTTATGGATTTGATGAATCGGGTGTTCAAGCCCTATTTAGATTATTTTGTGATCGTCTTCATTGATGATATTTTGGTATACTCTCGTAGTCGAGAGAAGCATGAGCAGCATCTTCAAATCGTACTTCAGACTCCGAGGGATCGTCAATTACATGCCAAGTTTCCAAAGTGTGAGTTATGGTTGGACTCGATTACCTTTTTGGGCCATGTTGTATCTTCTGAGGGCGTTAATGTAGATCCTAAGAAGATTGAGGTAGTTGAGAACTGGCCTAGAACTACTTCAACTACAGATATTTAGAGCTTCTTGGGTTTAGCGGGTTATTATCGCCAGTTCGTGGATGGGTTTTCATCTATCTCAGCCCCATTAACCAAGTTACCCCAGAAGGGTGCTCTTTTTAGATGGTCTGACAAGTGTGAGTTGAGCTTTCAGAAGCTCAAAACTGCATTGACTAAAGCCCTAGTGTTGGTGTTGCCTACAGGCTAGGGATCTTACACCGTGTATTGTGATGCACCACGTATTGGGCTTGGAGCGGTAGTGATGCAGGATCGTAGGGTGATTGCTTACGTGTCTCGACAGTTGAAGGTTCATGAGAAGAATTACCATGTTCATGACTTAGAGTTGGCAGCCATTGTTCACGCGCTGAAGATTTGGAGCACTATATGTACAACTTTCATTGTGAGGTCTATGCCGACCAACGGAGTCTGCAGCACCTGTTCAACCAGAAAGACTTTAATTTGCAGTAGCGGAGATGGTTAGAGTTGTTGAAAGACTATGATATAACCATACTATAGCATCCGAGGAAGGCCAATGTAGTGGCCGATGCATTGAGTAGGAAGGCGGAGAGCATGGGTAGTTTGGTATATTTACCGATAGAAAAGAGGGAGCTGGCCATGGATGTTGAGGCTTTAGCCAACAGGTTTGTGAGATTGGATATGTTGGAGCACAATCAGGTTCTCGCTTGCATTGTGGCACACTCTTCGTTGTTAGAGCATATCAAGGCTCGCTAGTTTGATGATCCTCAATTATTGGTATTGAAGGATACGGTGAAACAGGGTTGTGCTAAGAAGGTTGTGATCGGTGATGATGGTGTTATGTGGCTTTAGGGCTGAATTTGTGTTCCAAATGTTGATGGGTTAAGAGAGCTGATCCTTGAGGAGGCTCATAGTTTGCGCTATTCTATTCACCCAGGTGTCACGAAGATGTACCATGACTTGAAACAACACTATTGGTAGCAAAGAATGAAGAATCGTTGCTTATGTATCTCGGTGTATGAATTGTCAACATGTGAAGTATGAACATAATAAACTGGGTGGATTGACTCAGAGATTGGAGATACCGGAGTGGAAGTGGGAGCGCATCACTATGGATTTTGTGGTAGGCTTACCACGAACTTTGAAGAAGTATGACGTAGTCTAGGTTATTATGGACCGTTTGACTAAGTCCGCACACTTCATTCTTGTGGCGACTTCCTATTCTTTAGAGAGGCTGGCTTAGATTTACATTCAGGAGACTATCCGCTGCACGGTGTGCCCATTTCCATCATTTTTGATCGAGGCACGCAGTTTAGATTGCATTTTTGGAAAGCCGTGTAGCGTGAATTGGGCACGCGGGTTGAGCTGAGCACAACATTTCATGCTCACATGGACGGACAGTCCGAGCGCACATTCAGATCTTAGAGGACATTTTACGTGCTTGTGTATAGATTTCAGAGGTTCACGGGACCAGTTCTTACCTCTTGTAGAGTTCGCCTACAACAACAGTTACCAGTCGAGTATTCAGATAGCGTCGTATGAGGCCTTATATGGGAGGCGATATCATTCGCTGATTGGTTGGTTTGAGCTTGGAGATGCTAGGTTGTTGGACACTGATTTGGTCCGTGATGCAATAGGAAATGTTATGGTGATGCAGGAACGAATTCGCACAGCTCAGTCCAAGCAGAAGAGTTATACGGACTGGAAGGTTCGGGATGTAGCTTATATGGTGGGTGAGAAGGTTCTTCTCCGAGTGTCGCCAATGAAGGGCGTGATGCGGTGTGGGAAGAAGGGCAAGTTGAGCCTGAGGTTTATTTGGCCCTTTGGGATCCTTGAGAGAGTTGGTGAGCTGGCCTATAGACTTGCATTGCCACCTATCTTATCGAGAGTTCACCCGGTGTTTCATGTTTCCATGCTTCAGAAGTACCATGAGGACAGCTCGTATGTTCTACACTCCAGCACGGTTCAGCTTGATGAAACTTTGGCCTATGAGGAGGAGCGGTGGCTATTCTATCCCCGCAGGTTTCGAAAGTTGAGATCTAAGAGTTTTCCTTCTATGAAAGTGCAATAGAGAGGTCAGCCGATCGAGACAGTTACGTGGGGGTCCGAATCACATATGCAGAGTAGATACCCCCACTTTTTCACCAGTTCATGTACTTTTTTATGTCCGTTCGAGGACGAACGTTTGTTTTAGAGGTGGAGAATGTGAGGACCTGATAGGTTGTTTTGAGTTCTTAGCAGGGGGTCTCAGGTGTCGTATTTGCGATACCTGGATCGCAATTACGAAGTAGTACTTGAATCGGGTAATTTCGCATTTGCGACCATTTGGCCGCATCTGCGATGTGAACAGGCTTCGCAAATGCAAAGCCAATGTTGAATTTGCGACTTCCCCTTTAGGTTGTCAAGGCCGCAATTGGGAGTCTTGGGTTCGCAATTGCGAACTTAGTGTCGCAATTGCGACACCTGCACCTGAACAAAAGGGCTGGGGAGTCGTGATTTGATTTCATTTCTCTCATTTTAGAATCCTAGACACGGTAGGAGGCGATTTAGAGAGGGAATTTTCATCTACAATCATTGGGTAAGTGATGTTGATCTATCTTCAATTATATTACATGATTATACATGAGATTTAACATCACATTCATGAGAATCTAAGAGAAATTTTGGAGATTTTTGTCTATGTTTTGAAAATAAAATTTTGGATTTGAGACTCGAATCTGACTCGTATTTTGAAACAATATACATATATGAACTCATGGGGTTTTGGGTAGTCGATATCTATCCTTGGACTCGAGTTTTGACGTGGCAGTCCGGGGTTGACTTTTCCACATTCATTAAAGATCGATTCTTTTTCACTCGTGGGTAGTTTCTAAAGATTATTTTGAATTGTTTGAACTATATTTGGATAGATTGGACTAGTTTGAGGCTAATTCTAACGGAAAGGCCATGGTTGAGTGTTGATTTGATTATGGAAGAGGTAAGTATTGTGTCTAACCTTGACTTGAGGGTTAGGACTTGTTGAACTATTATGTGGGGAAACGGCGTATATGCGAGGTGACGAGTGTATATGTGCCGTCATGGGATTTAGCATGCGGGATTGAGCTATTTATTTCCATGTTATCTCTTGTTATATGCTTTAATTGTTACTTGTTCTTACTTGGTATCTATGCTTTACTTGTTAATTGTTATTTTATTGTTACTTACTTTGATTTGTTCATTTCTCACTCTATATCTACTTACTTGCTACATGTTCCTACTTGCCTTAATTATATATTATCATTGTCACATGTTTTTACCTGCTTTTATTGTCCTTATATTATTCGATACACTCAATTAGGTTATTTCGATTACGTGAGCATTCAACTATTCTTGTATTGATGAATCGGCAAAGTTTTGGGTTACAAGGTGTTGGATATTTTCCATTTGTGTTGGTAGTTCTCTAATGTTCTATACGTTTCATCTTCTTTTGTGTCGATATTTCATAAATATTGGTGTTGAGGTTTTTATGTTAATAATTTGAAATTGTTGGGATCGGCTTGCGCGCCACAACGGTATTGAAATAAATTGATATGGTGGGATGGGGTTTCACGCTGCAATTGAATGATATGATATTAAGAGATAAGGACGAAATATGATATGAACAGATGATGATATGATAGGATCGAGTTGCATATGCTGCAGCGGATTTGATGTATTGTAGTTGTTGTGGCTGTAGAGTTTGTTCTCTGTATTGTGATATCAGATTTGAGATTATAATCCCTCCATTTCATTTTATGTGAACCCATTTGGCTGGGCACGAAGCTTAAGAAAAAAGAGAAGACTCATATATTTTGTGTTGCTGTAAATCATTGCATAAATGTAAATTGTTTCCAAATAATTAAGGGGTCATTCTTTTTTACACGGACTAAAAAGAAGATATGTTCATGTAAATTGAAACGGAAGGAGTATTATTCTGGGGCCCTCTGGTAGTTGACCTACGGGTTCGGTTATTTGAGTTTATTGTTTTCTTCTATTCCTGTTTCTATTATTATTGTTTTGTACATGTTTATTGTGAGTGTCTTGCCATAGCCTCGTCACTGCTTCGTCCAGGTTAGGCTAGGCATTTACAGAGTACATGGGGTAAGTTGTACTCATACTACACTTATGCACTTCTAGAGCAAATACTGGTGCTGGTCCCAACAGCGTGTAGCGGAGACTGCTCGGATTCAACTGCTTTTGAAGACTTGAGGTGGAGCTGCTAGCGTTCGCAGTCCCTGAAGTCCCATTCTATCCTATCTTTACTGTTTTCCTTATTTCAAACAATTGTATTTCATTCAGACCTTATCTGTAGAATTCTTGAATGCTCATATATTCGTGACTCCAGATTTCTATGATATGTTTAGACTACGCTACGTTGTATTTATCACATCTATTTCGGACTATTACAACTTTGTTTTATTAATGTTCTGCTTTAAATTGTTAAAACTAGTTAAGTAATTAGCTAATGTTGGCTTTCCTAGCAAGGGAAATATTAGGCGTCATCACGACCTTGAGGTTGGGATTTCGGGTTGTGACATAACGCATTCTTGACAGATTAATTTCCTAGAAATATAGGCATTCATCTATGATGAACAGGTGCGTAGCCATTCGGAAGAGTACTACGAGCATATATAATTTGGTAAATTAACAACCATAAGCGAATTGCATAAAAGGGAAGTTAACTAGAATACAATAGGATTGCTGAATCGATCACAACCCTGGAATATTTATCCCTATTAAATTCACAACGACTATCAATTTACTACTGTGCTAGTTTAGTTCTTTGTTCAAACATTTTATCTTAGTTACTTATAATAAAACTCAACCAATTGCATAACTTTACTTGATAATAATTTTAGCTGAAATGAGTAGGTAGTTAACGACAAGTCTCCGAGGTTTTGATACTCTATTAATCACTATACTACTTGTTAATCACATATACTTGCGTGGGTATTTGGGAGAAACAGGTTTGTGGCGTCGTTGCCAGAGACTTGAATATTGACTGCTTTACTAACTTTAACTTTTGTTGTTTATTTCGTTGAGTCTAAATTTTCATGTTGGTTGCTCTAATCTCAGGAACTTTGCTTGAGTGCGACAGGTCAGGAGCCAAGATAGAATTCAAGGCTTTGATTCAGAACCTGATAGAATATTCCACAGAAGGTTGAGAAAAGCAAGGACGCGAATAATCTCCAGGCCCTTGTTCAACTACTAGTACAGATGGAAAACACGCAACTATTGGCGGTGTAGGAAGTGGCGAAGCCCAACATTACTAATGTCACCTCTAGCATCGTGAAGCCCAGTATCACTTTGAGCTTAAACAGAGCATGATCCAGTTGCTATATGCAAACATGCAATTTATAGGTCTACCACATCAGGATCCGCAACAACATATTTTGAACTTCTTGCAGATCAGTGATACTTATATCAAATTGAGTCACACCGGGATTAGTGATACTTATATCAAATCGAGTCACACCGGACTATGTAAGACTCACACTGTTTCTTTTCTCTCTGTTTGGCGGAACCAACTAATTCCATTACATCATGGAACGATCTAGCTCGCATATTCTTAGCACGCTTCTTCCCTTCAAGCGAAACAGCAAAAATCAGAAGTGAGATAGCCGTATTTTAATATAGGGAAGATGAGTCCATATATTCTGCTTCTAAAAGGTTCAAGGAGTTGCCTCGAGATTATCCTCATCATAATCAGACTAATAAGGTGTTGGCTCATTCTTTCATAAAGGGGCTACATCCTGAGCTTATACTTTCATAAAGGGGCTACATCCTGAACTCATACTTTCATAAATGGGCTACATCCTGATACCAAGATTGTGACAAATGTTGCAGTTGGTGGTCAAGTGTTGGAGAAAAGTTTTGATGAGATCTATGCACTCTTCAACAAATTCTCCAAGAGTAATCTTAATGGGCATGGAGAAATAGGGGGACATACATTCTGCAAAGCCGATGGGGTCCTTGAGTTTGATGTTGTCTCTGCATTATCAACACAAATGTCTACATTGGCAAATTGACTCCATAAAATGGTTATGGTTCTAAATAAACATCAAGCCCAACCAGTGCGCAAATGCTTGCATTTGGTGAAGTTTTTTGAGAAGGTTGTATGAGTGATCTATGCCTAGAAAATCCAGAGTCAGTATGCTTTGTGCGTAATGCAAAGCGAGGCCAGGCAAACCAGTATGTAACACCTACAATTCAAACTGGAGGAACTATCCAAACTTTTCGTGGGGTGGAAATCAAGGTGCTCAGAATCAATACAGGCCGCAAGCTACACAACAACAATTCCGACCACCATAGGTTGAACAGCCCATAAACTCAACGGGTAATATTGAAGATATGCTAAAGGAGATAATGACTGACAATAAGAATCAGTCAACAGTTATTCAAAATGACACCAAAAATATTTCTAAGGCCCATGTTAATGCTGCGACTGTCGCGCCCCTTTTTCTCGCGAAATCGGGTTTTGACATTGACAACTCTTTTAAGGAAGGGTGTTAAAAGAGAGAGTTGCCACCTAACGGATTAAGGTGCGTTAGGGCACCTATTTTTGCAGATAACTCTGTTTCACCAGTTTGCGTCACCAAAGATCGGGTAAGGGCTCGAAATTACCTCGAAGAGAAGGTGTTAGGCACTCTTCGAGGTCCACAATTGTGGGTCCCGGCCGAACTCAATTATATGAATTAGTCTAATAAAGAAGCGAGGGAATTATTTAATAGGGATGGGGCTTCCTAAGTTTTTTAGCCTAAAAGATCACCCCGTGCAACATAAATAATACTTCGTAATTCCCTCTAGATGGGGTGTTACTCATATTATTTAGCGGGCACAGACTATCATCTCCTGCTACCCGATTACTATTTTCAAGTTGTTACCTAAAGCGCACTAGTTCAATTATAACTCGTATCCTATGCGTGCACTACCCGTCCCTTACTTATGGTCCTGGAGGCATTGAGACCTCTTTTTTGGATGATTCTAGACTCCACTTAGGTTGCTCAAAATTGTAAAACTATGTGACATACAAAAAACAAGTTGGACTTTTCATACAAGAGCAAATAAAGGCTCAATTTAGCCTCCACACATTAGGCAGCAAATGCACGCAAACAGACTGGCGTATCGATAATTTTTAACAGTTAAAGGTTGTTAGGTCCTATAAACATGATTTCTATGTGATTTTGGATTTTAATTATACTGACAGTTTATGAGAAATAATTTCTAAGTGACTATGTAATTGCCTACTGATTACAATTAAAAGCGTTTGAACCTATAGGCATGTTATCTAGGTGACTTATTCAGCAGTTGACAGTGATAACAACAAAAATGCCCAGAATTATTTAGTTACTCCTATAGGCATGCTTTCTAGTGACATTTAGTAAGATGCTATGCAGAGTTCCAATTTTAGTATTTGGCACAAATGATAGTAATCCCTATAGGCATGAATTCTACTTTTGGTGATTGAAACTGCTTATTAATTCCTAGAGATATGCATATTAACTAAGCGAGTGTGACAACTAATTAAAACCTATGAACATGATATCTAGAGAAACAGTTTTGAGTATGCTGTAAGTTGAACTTGGTTATCTCCAAAAGCCAGTGTTCATAGTGACCAACAATGAGTGATTCACCTTTGTTTCAAAGACAAGCATACCAAGCCCAGTCCTCTAGTGTGCCAGAGTTCCCAAGGACTTCACGAACCCGGGTAGTGCCCACACTAGAGTAGAAAGATCAGAACCAATTCAAGGAAAACTATGGACCAAATCCTGGTGTATCAGAGTTCACGAGGGTCTCATAAGAACCCAGAGCAGTGCTCACACCAGGAAGGCCAAGGGATAGTACTTAGATTACTTTGGCTTTCAGCGAGCAAAGAATTAGGATTCAGAAGAGTGCAGGACAGGATTGGGAAGTACAATTAGGGATAGAATTACACATAGAATAGAGACCAACACTTTGAGACTGAGCAGACTTATTAACAAGTTTAAATATTAACAAAGTCACAAACTGATAATGACCAACTCATGAGCATGCTTTCACAAAAGACAATACAGAATTTAGACTAGGGTAAGTCATTGAAAGGCAATTCATTGATCAATAATGAGTCAAGAAGCACGTTAGTTATCAGTCAGAACTAATAGCACAGAATCAGATAAATAACATGTTAACAGATTTAACAACAAATTAAGGTATACATGATGAACTAGTTTTTTAGGAAAGGTATCAAAACATACTTAATATTAAAAAACAGTCTTAAGTTGCACATAATTAAGCAGGTTTTATCAATTAGTCTACTGAGTTAAACATGTCTAAAACACATGGAGCAATGAGTCCAATAATAGTAGCATACTGAATAAGTGACACAGTAGAGAAGTTTCAACAACTTACTAGTTCATATGAAACAGAAAAAAGTTTAGAAATGCAACAATGATCATCAACAACAGCAAACAATAGAAGATTTCTGGCCTTGGCTTCCAGCCGGCCAGGAATCAAAATAGAATGATAATAGTATATAGTTTTAGCAGTGAGAAATACTCGAATTCTTAGTCTATCTAAAGGGGAATAGGGGAGGGGTTTATATAGCACTGGGCTAGAGCACACAAATATAGCAATAATCAATCAAGGAAACATCTAACAGTCAATTAAGGGAAGAAAACTCAGCTCCTTATTTAAGGTAAGCCAGAAGTAACAAGTGCATAGACGCGTGAAACATATAGTCAGAGATTTTAACTCAGTAATTAGGGACTCAAATAGATTTGGGGAATCAAAAACTCCTAAGTTTAGGGTAAGTGAAATTGGTCAACAATTGACGGCTAGAATCATAAAAACAGATAGATAGAATCACTGAAGTAAGAAAAATAAATAAAGAATCGGAAACCCTAATTTTTAAGGTAAGTAAAATTGACAGAAATAATCAAAGGCGAAGTTATAATAAAGATGCTTAGCAACATTAAAGATTGAACCAGATTTGGTTCGATATTTAAGAATCAAAAACCCTAATTTTTAGGGTAAAACTTAGTTAGAAATATCTACGAAAAATCACAATAGAGATGCATATAGATAGATATACGGAAACATTAAGAAGAAATATTTAACAAAAAATAGAAAAGCTATAACAGATGTTGAAAGATCTAAACCCTAGCTTTAGGAAAATGAAGAATCGAGAAAATCTGAGAGATTCATACCATAAAAAGATGAAGAATAAATATAGATGGAAAGAAGTGAAGGTTCGAACTAGATTTGGTTCAAAGCAAGAGAGACCTACTTTCCATGTTAGGCAAGTGATTATGTAATACCATAATCGGTTAACAAGTTATAGGAGACGACCAATAAGGTAAGGAAATCGTCTATGGATTCCATCTCTGAGTTGGAATCGAAAGGGAGTGGGATTACGGCGCTAGGGTTTCAGAAGAGGAAGAGAGCGTTAAGGAGTTTAAAGACGGCAGATGATAGAGAAATGGGGGGATTAGGGTTAGGAGTGGTTAATTAAAAAGGGAAGGGTGAACGGGGGCCGTTGATCTTGAATGATCAATGGCCAGGATTAAAAAAGGGGGTTTGGGTCGGGTATAGAAACGAGTCACCGGTTGTGTTATTGGGTTAGGGTCATTTTGTTTGGGCTGGGATGTTGGGCTGGTGCATTTCAAGCAATTGGGCTAGGGGTTGGTCCGACTTTAAATAAAAATGGGCCAAATTTTAAATACCCAATTTTAACAAATAAATAATTTATAAAAAATGATAAATGAGTACCAAAAATATCCTGTGCACTAATACAATTTAAAATAGTTATTTAACATTTTAAAAATATAAAAGATTATTTTCTGCATAAGTAATGTAATAATACACTAATATGGGCCATTATTGCAAAGATGTGCAATTTAGCCTAAAAATGCAAATGGTAGTTATAAAAATGCACTAAAAATAAAACACTATGTTGACATAAATGGTGAAATTAGATGATTAAATCATCATAAAAAATAATATGAAAGATAATTATCGAATATTTATACAATAAAAATGCAAAAAATAAATTGATTTAAAGCCCTTAAAATTACAGAAAAATAAATTGATGTATCACAGGGCAGATGTCTTGAACGGTCATAGGGTAAAGCGAGTAATTGATGGGAGTCGGTTACGTTTGAAATAATGCCAGGGTGTGAATGGTATGAACGAAAATCGGAGCGAAGGTTGCTCCCGTTCGAAGAACGGTTACCTCCTGAGTTACCTGCAAAAACTCAAAACACGATGCACGCAAATATATATAGGTTATTGCGATAATTTAAACATGATGCAAATTCCATTTGGACCATAAAGATTGTCTTCAGACTGTGAGGATGGTGTCCTTAGACCATGACGTCCCGGGCCATGAATCGTGAGATAAGGGATTCGCAAGCCATGAAATGACGTTCTCGGGCCATGAGAATGGTGCCTCTGAACCATGAAGCCTTTGAATAATGATGTGCAGTATTGAGAGATCCTCAGGCCATGACATGGTGTCTTCAGGCTATGAGGATGATGCCTTCAGACTATGACGCCTTTGGATAGAGACATGATGATGGATCATATGATTAAAACAAGACATAACTTAGTCTTGCATAGGTTCGGGAGAGAGCTTAGCCCCGAAAAAGGCAAAATAGTGCTAGGTTTCAGATAGTGTAACATTTAGTATTTGACAAGGAAAGGCAGAGCTTAGCCTTATGCAGTTGGGGAGGCAGGGCTTAGCCTCATGCAAGGAGATGAGACAATGCTTAGTCTCATGCAAGGGATGGCAGTGCTTATCCTTATGCAAGTAGGGAGACATGGCTTAGCCTCATTCAAGAAAGAGAGACAACGCTTAGTCTCATGCAAGAATGGGAGACAATGCTTAGTCTCATGCAAGGAAAGGAAGTAATTAGCCTTATGCAAATGGGGAGGTAGGGCTTAGCCTCATACAAGATTCGAGACAGGGCTTAGTCTCATGAAAGATTTGAGATAGTGCTTAGTCTCATGCAAGGAAAGGCAGTTCCTAGCTTTATGCAAATGGGGAGGCAGGGCTTAGCCTCATGCAGAGGAGGAGACACGGCCTAGTCTCATGCAAGTGGAAGGGCAGTGCCTAGCCTTATGCAAATGGGGAGGCAGGGCTTAGCCTCATGCAAGATTCGAGACAGTGTTTAGTCTCATGCAAGTGAAAGGTAATGCTTAGCCTTATGCAAATGGGGAGGCAGGGCTTAGCCTCATGCAAGATTCGAGAGAGTGCTTAGTCTCATGCAAGGAAAGGCAATGCTTAGCCTTATGCAAATAGGGAGGCAGGGCTTAGCCTCATGCAAGATTTGAGACAGTGCTTAGTCTCATGCAAGGAAGGGCAGTGCTTAGTGTTGCGCCCCCTTTTTCCTCGCGGAGTCCGGGTTTCGACATTTTGGGACAACTCCTTTCCCTTTTGGGATTGGGTAAGAGATTTGAAGAGTCACCACCTAACGGATTAAGGTGCGTTAGGGCACCTAGAACAATTAACTCATGAAACCAGTTTAGGTCACCAGAGATTGGGTGAGGGCTCGAAATTACCTTGAAGGGAAGGTGTTAGGCACCCCTCGAGGTCCACAACGGTGGGTCCCGACCAAACTCAATTAAGAGAATTAGTCTTATGGGAAAATAAACAATTTAGACAAATAGATAATTACTTTAAAACAAGAATTAAAGGGGTCCTACGTTTTTATCCTATAGGATCATTTTCATGCAATACTTGGTAACTTTCCCCAAATTGGGGTGTTACACATAGCATTAGCGCACAAGTCATCATTTCCTTTACTACCCAATTACTATCTTTCAGTTATTACCTATGCGTTCTAGTAGATTCTAATGCGTACCTTATGCGTGCACTACCCGTCCCTTCCCTATAGTCCCGGAGATGTTTAGCACTTCTATTTTTTGGATGGATCTAGACTCTCCTAGGTTGCTTAAATGAGAAAACTAAGCGACAAACAAAATTCAAATAGGACTGTCACATAAGGAGCAAATAAAGGCTCATGTTAACCTCCATAAATAAACAGAAAAAGCACGCAATTCTTACAGAGCATTTTGTCAATTTAAGACCCTATAGGCAGGATATCTTGATGAGCATAAACAGAATATAACATAACAACTTTATTAAAGCGAGCAGCAGTACCTATCAATTTCCCTACTGATTTTTGTTAATATTCTGAATCTGGGCATGTTCCAAGCAGCAAAAAATTCATAGTTTTTCTTTTAGACCTAGAATTCTTAATTACCCTACAGGCTTGCCTAAGTGAGGACCACTGTAGAATCCTATAAGCATGGTATCTAAAACTGTTAATTAACGATACAGTTTATAAACCAGTTACAGACTTTAACAAATAGGTTTTTATCTCTTTAGATCCTATAGACATGCTTTCTAATTTATAGAATCATTTAGCTCCTATAAACACGATTTCTAGGTGTTTGGACTGATTTATCTGTTTCCTTTAGATATGATATCTAAATTGCAGAAACTGATTTTTATTTTGGTTTCCTATAGGCATGATATCTAAGTGGGTAGAGACGTTAACAGAATGTCATACAAGTTCAGTAATTTACAAAGAAGATCCTATATACATGATCTCTAATGCACATTGATATTGGGAATATGCGTGAAACATGGGTTCTTGATGCAGAATTGATAAACAACCTATGAGCATGATTTCTATTGCCAAGTGTGAACTCCAGATTTCAAACGGTGAGACAAGATCCTATAGGCATGATTTCTAGGCGAGCAGTAACATTCACACATTAACCTATGAGCAGGATTTCTACCCAAGTTTGAACAAAGATAAATAAAATCCCTCCCCGGCTTTTACTAATAACCCCATATCTGTTTTTACAAGGAATATTACGTTATTACAGACCAATATGAATGAATTACACAAAGCTATTCGTTACACTATAGAGAGCCTTTGCAGACCCAACATAAACCTAAGAGTCAGGCCTTCAGCACAATAGTCTTGAAACAGTAGCAAGATCAACAACACCTTAAGCCATGCTTCCAGTGTGTCAAAGTTCCCGAAGAGTCTCAAGGACCCCGGTCAATGCTCAGACTGGATCCATACATTCAACACAGAATTCATAAGTGATTGGAAACCATCTCCAATGTGTTAGAGTTCAAAGGAGTCTCAGGGACCCTAGGCAGTGATCACATAGGAGGTGGTAGGAACCTAGATAACTAAGAGTAGAAGTTTGAAAATAGCATATGTAAGGGGAAAGGGACAGTTTTAGAAAACAGTTTGGTTTTTTAGGAACAAATAGGTTCAAATTACAAGACTACAAACAGAACATAGTCCATATTTAGCAGATTGGCATTAATTCAGACATGGATGATATACCAGCATTAAGGCAATCCCAACAATGGCAGAAATACTTGGATTACAGACAAAACTGACCACACATATTGGCAATACCTAAACCTGTTCTGAATTGGGAGCATACAACTAAATCCATCAAGGTTTCACATTAGTAAAGATTGCCATAGTCCATTAATTATCACTAGGTGGGACCATGTAGGCGTATATTGAACAGAAGCATGCTGAAGTTTGAAATAACCAAGCAAACAAACATATAACACAACATATTAATCTAGAAAGAAGTAAACAGAAATCATGGGCTAGACATGCTAAGGTAAACTAACCACACAAGCATATAGAACAGAGTAGTTTAACAGGGATTAAGGCATACTAGTCAGGAAGAATGTAACCATTTGGCAAATAGAAGCATATCGAAGCTTGAAGTAAACTAATCATATAATTACATGGAACAGAGCAAGGCAACAAGAACTAAGGAATAACAGTTAGAAAGAGATGGTCAGGAATCATGCACCAAACAGAAGCATGTTGAGGTCTGTGATAAAACTGGCTACATAAGCATACAAAATAGAACAAGATAACAGGAATTAGGGCATACCAGTTAGGGAAAAAGTAAACAAGAAGGTGAAGGTAATTGGAATCCAAGAGTCTAGCCTTCTTTCAGCCGACTAGAAAATACAGCAAATCAGAGTGATAGAAAGAACTCAAGTTGTGTGAGTGTATGTGTGTAAGTGTGTGTTTGTAAGCGTAGGTGTGTCTGAGTCTGTGTGTTTGAAAATTAGAACAATGAAGGGTTTTATAGCATATAGTAGAGTAAAACCAATTAAGGTAGGAGAATCAATGGTATACAAATAAGGCAAGGAGATCAGTTAATCAGTCAACTAGGGCTAACATGAATCAATTAATGGGCAGAATCACGGAAGTATCACTTATATTAACACGGAATCAATCAACAGTCAAGATTAAGGTCTAAATAAGGTAAGTAGTAAGTCCAGGGATCAATTAAAAGCCAGAACACAAAATCAGGCTAGTAGCACGGATAATTAATCACATAAATAAGGTAAAAACATGGTAAAATCTTAATAAGAAAATACGGGTACTAAATTCAAACCCTAATTTTGGTAATAAAATTAATTAAAACTTAATTGACAGAATTAAAGGTAAACGGGCAAAAGACAGTAGGATAGACAGTCAAATGATCAAAACCCTAAGAAATACAAAGACATATACATGGAGCTTGATTAAATCAAGTAAAAATCAGTCGAAAAGTAAATAAGAAAGTCAGAGATGAGAACATTTGCAGAAATTCATCAGAAATCAAAACCCTACCTTTAGGGTAAACGAAATCGGTCAATAATAATAGTAGGAACAGAAATCTTAAGGGAGAAATACCAAACAAGCACAAAATCGTTTCATTCTAGAGATATCTAAACGGATTCAACCAGAAAATTGCTAGGTTCATACAAAATAGACCGAAGCGAATCAAATCTGGCTTGAACCAGAGATTTGAAATCCCAAAATACGAAGATACTCGTACTCACAAGAATCAGAGTGAACATAGATGGAATAATCAATAAAGGAGAGACTTTGAACCGGATTTGGTTCGAGTCTCTTGAGATTCACATCGAGCAGTGTAGAAATCATATAACCAGTAGAGATAGGAGGCTAGATAAGGCCCAAGATCGAAGAGAAATCCCATGGATTGAAGGGGTTCAGGTGACGGCGGGCTAGGGTTAGGGGAAGGTTGAGAGAGAAGAGAGGAGGAAAGGATTCAGGGGCAGCGGATTTTTAGAAATGAGGTAGGGTTTGGGCGGGTTAGTGTAATAAAAATGGAAGGTGGGTTTTGGATCGTTGATCTTCTGAGATCAACGACCAGGATTGATTCTGGGCTGGCGCGGGTTATGGACGGGTTATGGGTTATTTAATTGGGGTGGGGTGGAAATTGGCTAAGGTCCGAAAATTAAAAGAGGCTATATGTTAAATACCCAATTAATTTGATAAAATAATTTATAAAAATAACTACTAAATGATAAAATGCTATTTATGGATGAAAATAATTTAAAATAATTACTTAATGCTATAAAAAATATAAAAAGTCATTTTTCGTGCAAATAATGTAATTATGCATATATGGGCTATTATTGTAAAATGTGCAATTTTAGCCTTAAAAAATGAAAATGTAATTATAAAAATGCAATTAAAATATTTAAGCACTATATGGGCATAAATGATGAATTTAGATGATTAAATCATCATAAAAACAATATGATGGATAATTATTGGATATTCGTATAATAAAAAATGCATAAATAAATTGATTTAAAGCCTTTAAAATTATAGGAAAATTATAAAAACACTTATGCATGTTTTTAAATCTAATAATAATGCATGTGCACTATTTTGAAAATATATACGCATATATAAAAAATATGAGGGAAAAATTGGGTATCATCAGCTGCCCCTCTTTACCCGAGAAGGATGAAAGAGTTGTCGGGTAAAGTAATGATGGCCGAGTTTGACCGAATGGGGTGTTTTGAAAAATATAGGCCGCACCCCGGTCTCTGAGCTGCCTACATATCCCTGGTTTTACAGGAATCAGGCCATGTGTAGTTCTGGACCCACCGATGAATGAAACCGGTGGAATTGTTATAGGAATGATAGTATGTTTCGGAAAAGGTTCTTTTGTGAAGGGTGGTATTGAATGGGTTTGTGCGGAATTATGAAGGTGAATCTGAATTGTAGCGGATGTATCACATGGCGGGTATCTGAACGGTCATGGAATAAAGGCGAGCAGTTGATGGAAATCGATTATATTTGAAATGATGGCAAGGTGCAAATGGTGTGAGCGAAAATCGGAGCGAAGGTTGCTCCTGTTTGAAGAACGGTCACCTCCTGGGTTCCCTGCAAAACTTAAACACAATGCATGCAAGTAGACAGATTACTGCGAGAATTTAAACATGATGCAAATTTCCTTTGGACCATGAAGATTGTCTTTGGACGGTGAAGATGACGTCCTTAGACCATGATGTCCTGGCATGAATCATGAGATAAGGGATTCACAGGCCATGAAATGATGTTCTCGGGCCATGAAGATGGTGCCTCTGAACCATGACGCCTTTGAATAATGATGTGCAGTATTGAGAGATCCTCAGGCCATGATATGGTGTCTTCAGGCTATGAGGATGATGCCTTTGGACTACGACGCCTTCGGACACGTTGGCTATACATCAGCCCATGAAGTGCAGAGACATGGTACCAAAGGTAATAGCAAGACAAAGCTTAGTCTTGTGTAGAGTTTGGGGGCAGAGCTTAGCCCCGAGAGAAAGAGATAATGCAAAGTTTTAGAATAGAGCAACACTCATGCAGAGGGATACAAAGCTTAGTCTCACGAGAAGGCAGTGCTTAGCCTTATGCAAATGGGGAGGCAGGGCTTGTCACACCTCCTTTTTTACACACCACCCCGAAGGATAGTGTATAAGGGAGTTTTTCCACTTTAAGTGACATTATTCGAAATGGGATTATTTATTTGCTTTTGTTCAGAGTCGCCACTTCGGATAGGTTTTTCTGGTGTCCCAAGTCACCGGTTTATTTTAAATCCCAAATCGAGGAAAATTCGACTTTCCTTGTGAAGTGTGCGAACCACAAATTCTGAATAAGGAATTCTGTTAACTCGAGGGAAGGTGTTAGGCACCCCCGGATTCTGTGGTTCTAGCACGGTCGCTTAAACTATTATAATTGGCCTATTATCTGATTTTAATACATGTTCAAACCTATAGTGCAATTTTAAATTATTTACCGCTTTTAGTTAATTTTAAGGAAAATTGAACGTCGTCTAAAACATGTCTTTGGACCACGTCACATGAAATCCACCCGCAATCCGAAACACATTTTATTCAACGTTTTAGGATTTGGATTTAGGTCACATGAAATGCACACCCGAGTTTAGGAAGGTAGTATTATTAAATAACGCGCCTAAAGCAACTAACGTGTTGTTAACTTTGCGAGGGCCATGAAAATTCGCTAAATGGCACGCTCGAATTCTAAGTATTTTAAAAAGGAAATAATTAAAAAAGGGCCACGCATTTATGATTTTATTGGCGCGGCGCACCTCAATTCCATTTTTAAAGGATGTCCTAACTATAATTCAGGAGGGCCATAACTATTTGGTGCCATCTAAATATGGCTCACCTCAATTATTAATAGTCTAATTGATGAATGCTAAAATCAAAGAATTGTTCATTTCAAGAAGAAACTAACTGGGGACTTATGCGAGCCTAGGAGCAATTGGGCAAAGGGGTTGACCCATCTCCAATCGTGAAGACGGCCCAATAGAGGAGAGAATGGTTCAAATTCCAAGCGGAAGGGACTGTCCAGTTTTGGGCCCAAAGATGAGCCCAATTTCAGTTCCTCAATATGTCTGAGTGCAGGGACTCAATATTGAGTCTCTAGAGCCATCAACCAACGACATTCAACAAAGAATAGAATAAAAGACTCTTAATACTAAATCTTGCTACACATTTCGCCATACAACAAACATCCAAGCTAATTTAAACCCAACAATATTGCTAATTAAACACAAAATTTCAAGCTGGATTCAAATGGCTAATTCCAAGGATACCATATGCAGAAATATACAAACCATGCCATGACTTTGAAAAATAGAGCAATTAAGGATTTACTTCTTAAGAACCACATGACATATGACTTTAGAAATCATTTTTTTGCTTGTCAATAGGCAGTCTTAAACAAACTCGTATGGACAGAACTTCATACAGCAACCAATAGCACTTCCCTTTTTTTAGCTAAACTAAAACACAGATTATATAAAAGCATCAACTGATTGCAGCTAAAATCAAGTAAGCTTCAAAGATATATCAACCTAAAACAATTAAACTAAAACAATGCTATTTGTTGTTATTAAACTTAAACAGATTCTGAATCGAAGCAACACATCTAACAGTCCAAGCAGTCTGAGTTGTTAAGCTTAAACATATTCAAATCCAAATAACAATGACACACAACATCAAACATGAAGATGAATAAATAGAGTCCATTGTTTACTTATCAATACAGATCCAAAATACCACAACCAGTCTTTTTTACACACCCAAATTCAAAGGAAGAGACCCTAGCTAACATCTATTGCTTGAAATCTAACTATAGAATACGAAACACTAAAAAGGAGAAAGGAAATTCAGCTTCAAATCACATCTCCATTTAGCAAAACTTCAAATCTATTACATGTTCAGCAATCAGCCCTGAATCATGAGCTAAGAATGTACCTGGAAGTTTGAAAGAAAAGAGGGGTGAATAATCAGCACATACACAGCAGGAACCAGCAACAAGCAGCTAACCAAAACAGCTCAACCCCAGGAATGATGTATAATAAACCCCAAGTTTAAAATGTTGAACAACCAAACAAACCAACCAAACTTTAAACCAAAGCTTTTGACAAACATGTTCAAGTCATTTCTCACTCGGATGAATTCAAACAATTTCAGAAGTTGAAAAGGGATAAAATCACTGAAAATTTAATGGAACAGTAGCTTTTTCTTTAATTCTCAGCTGTCTCTCTTTTTGCAGGATTTTCAGCTCTTTTAATTCTCTAGGGTCTGCCTTGCAAGGCAAGGTGAAGTGCCTTTATAGGCAAGCAAATAGGGCAAACTTCAGATTTTTATTTTGCACTGTAGCCCCCCCTTAATTTTATTTTTTGCCAATTAATCCCTCACTTTCTGACTTGATACCCAAGCTAAGGCTTAGAATTTTATAGAAAACCCCTACTAGAAGATTCTAAATCAGTTACCCAAGATTCCCTTCTATCCCCATATTCTAAACTACCTAAATTACCCCCCAAGTGCCCTGTTTTTACCTCCTACTCAGTGGGCTATGGGTCAGATTGACCCTGGGTTGAATTCTTTATACAACCAGCCCAAGATTGGACTTAAAGGTATACACCTCGAGCCCAAAAGCAATCAAACAAAAATATGGATTAAAAAAATGAGAGCAAGAAGAAACAGAAGCAATTCGAGCAATATTTTTCATGAAGTCCATTTAATGTAACTAAACATTTAATAAACTGAAACTTAGTTACTAACAGATTGTTGACCCTAATTTAATTTAAAAAAAAACTAATGTGCAAGGTAAAGGAAGGTTCTGAGACTAGGGAAAGCAAAAGGGTCCAAACAAAATGAGAAGCAGATAATAGACTATGAAGATGAAAGCTATGTAAAAACCAAACAAACGAGAAGAAATTTCTCACTGAGACTCAAGCACGTGGAGAAAGGAGTCTGAATCTTCAATTTTCGCGGATTTTTGGCCGACTATGATATTAATCATGTGTTCTTGATAAGACACATGAATAACATCATAATAAACCCAAATCTTCAAACAATACTTGAGTCCAGAACTTTAAAAATTAGGGTTCAACCCTCCGATCTATGATTCGAAGGATTCGGGAGTGATTCGAGGGAAATGGAACTGATATTTGGAATGAGGATAGGGACGGGGTCCTAGGGTGTTAATTTGGGGCTATTTGGGTGGTGGCGCCGCCGGCCACGGCGGAGGATTCAAAGGCGGCGCCCTAGGGTTTGGATATTTTGCCGGTATTCAGTGAGATTCGAGGGGAGCGGGTGGTGGCATTGGTATGAGGGGGAGGAGGTGATGCTCTGGTGCGATTTTGGTGGTCATCGGAGACCTGCCGCCGCTGTGGGGCGATTTTCGACGACGGCGGGCGGTGGCGTTACAGGGAGGGTTTGGAGACGAGGAAGGAGTAGGGGGGGGGGGGGGGTTTTGTTCGAGAGTATATATATTAAAGACCTGCCCAGTACCTATCCGTTGGATGAAGAAAATCAAGGGTTGTGATTAAACTTCAAGGAAACGGGGTCGTTTGGTGGGGTGTGGAGGCTGGACCGGGTAAGAGGTGTACTTGGGCTGGGTTTTGAGGGGTTTTGGACGGGTTCAGGTTTGGGCCAGCCCAAATTCGGGCATCTTTATTAAAAGCTCAATTTCTTTTTAATTTTCTTTTCTTTTTCTTTTCAAATTAAAACTAAAAACCTAAATTAACTCATAAAAACTACATTAACCTACCAAATTATATTAGGCTCTAATTAACAATCAACACAATTAATTAAATACCAAATTAAGGAAAACTAACAAAAATCGAAGCTAAAAATTAAACAATATAAAAAGTAAATCATTTTTTTGTGATTTTTCTATTTTGTAAAATCCTAATTACTAATTAATCTAAAAATATGTAAAGTTAAATCCTAAATGCAAATGCAATATATATTTTTGTATTTTTGTGAATTATATAAATTAAAATGCACACAAAATGCAAACAAACACGAAAACTCTGCAATTAATTCCTAAAAATCAAGTAATTAAAGGGAAAAATCCTAAATTTAGGAATTCTGTAGGAGTAAATCATGCGAGGCAAAAATCACGTGCTCACAGCTGCCCCTCTTTGCTCGGAGACACAAAGGGTTTTCGGGCAAAGATAAAATGAGCAATTATGAGGGATTTTTGCCCGCTTGGCACTCCATGAGAAGCATTTTTGAAAAATGTCTGACCGAACCTTGCTTTAGAGGTTGCCTACATATCCTTAGCTACAAAGGAATCAGGTCAGTGCAGTTCTGGAAGTTTTGGTAGTTGGGACTACCCGGAGCTGTGATTTCACTGTTGATACTGCTGCTGCTGCTTGCTGACCTCCTTATTACACCGAAAAAGGAAAATCAAAAGCTAAGCTAGCTAGGCCTATCAGCTACGAGTTAAAAGATTCCTATCTATAGATCTCTTGAAGCTTGATCTTGAGTCTTGGCTTGCTCTTGCTGCAGACTCCTATCTGAATCTTGATGCTCGTCAACTGCATGTGCCGGTTCTTTCTTTCAGCTTTTGGATCAGAGCGGGACACACGAAGCTTGTGACTTCAATCAAATTTTGAGCAGTCCGCATCCTTATCTGTTTCAGCACTTTGAATTTACTTCTTTTTTGTTCTTTTCTTCTTTTCCTTTATTCTGGATTCAGACTCATTCTTTTGGTCATCTCGAATCTTGTGCCTTGAGGTAAAACCTGTTCAGACACCAAAATAAACAACCGAACAAAATTTTCTGCCCCAGTTTTCACTAGGAAAATTTCGTGAGTTATTTGCGACACAAATCTAAGCTATTTCTTTATAAAAGTCAGGATTGTGTATCCTTGGGAATAGGGAGTGAAACCCTAAATTATCAGGTTATACTGGGAGGCTGATCGAGTTATGCCGGAAAGAAAAGGGTCCTCGGGTTATGCTAGGGAAGTCCACGGGTTATGCCGGGAAAAGAAAAAAAGGGTCCCTGGGTTATGTCAGGGAGGTCCACGGGTTATGGCGGGATAAAAGAAAATGGTCCTTGGGTTATGCCAGGGAGGTCCACGGGTTATGCCGGGATAAAAGAAAAGATCCTTGGGTTATGCCAGGGAGGTCCTCGGGTTATGTCGGGATTAAAAGAAAAAAGCTCCTTGGGTTATGCCAGGGAGGTCCACAGGTTATGCCGGGATAAAAGAAAAAAAGTCCTTGGGTTTAACTTCTCCTATATGTATTTAAGATCATCTATGTATATCTAGTTGATTTGTTAAAGGAAACTTGTGAAGTAGGTTGAACTTCATGTTGGAGTGTTGGGGTGTTGTAGTTGCTGGACTATTTTGGAGTTGAATTCTTGACGTTTTATGGCTGAAAATCAGTAGAAATAACTTAAGATCCAATGGGCCCAGTGTAAAGGGATAAGTGTAAACACTTAAGTATCCCTCGACGTGGGTGGTGATGTCTTCATCGGGTCCGGGAACCACCACATTCTTGTCAACCCAATTGCAATCTTTCTTGATCGTAGGGAGGACCTCTTCTATAATCGAGCATATGTATCTCGAGAACTCCTCACACCGTCCTTGTACGGGGAAAGGTTTTTCAACCTTGAAATCGGCGGTTACCGAGTATCCTCTAGGGACGAACATTTTCAATGGGTGTTCATGTACTGGTTCCTCTACAGCAGTACGCGAAACGATCTCCTCAGTAGCCGACCGCGAGGTAGAAAGTGTTTCTTTTTGGGGAACGGTTTTTAAAGTTTTCGCCATTTCTTTGAAAATGGAGGAAAAATAAGGAAAAAGAAGAAGTTAAAGGAGTACGCTTGATGGTTTGGAATGAAGGCGAACAAAAGTTCTTGTAAAAGATCTCAAATAACCGGGATATAGTTGCCAGAGAATATTAAGATCTCTAAGGTACGACGACAGAAGGTTTGGATGTAAAGTTTGAATGAACAAAAGAGGGGGTATTTATAGTTTTTCAATGACGGTTCGCATCAAGGAGTGGCTGACCGGAAATGGACAAGCATTTAATGCCATTAAGACTTGACTGACGAGACGTTTCGTTTATTTTGTCGTTTCTGTCGCGGGGTATCAAGAAGCTCATGTCATTTCACGTCGTCTACTGTTTGAAAAATGCGGGGACTATCTTTATACGGTCGAAATCGAGCTCTCCTACGGCATGGTAGGTCAGGCTCGAAACATGGCAATAAAGGACTGAAGATCGACCCCAAGTCCTACCGTGCTAGAATCCGAGGTCAGAACGCCTGCCTTCGAGAATATCGAGGCCTTGATCCCGGAATCAATCCTAGCCCCAAACGAACTCGAAGCAACATTGTTAGCTTAGCCAACAGAAGATCGAAATATCTGTGACCGATCGGATATTACGGTGGGAATCTCGACACTTATAAATAAGGAACCGGCAATCAGCAAATCAAGAGATTTTTTACCTTTTATAGAATTGTACCTAAAGTAGGACTCCTCTACTATATAAAGGGGGTTTGATAATTCATTTAGCAGATGGTAACACGCATTCCAAAGAAATACATTATTATTTCTCTCTTTAAGCTATTATTCTTCTGTATCTTGAGACCGATCGAAGTGCATCCAGTTCAAGTGTGACTGACGTCCCAAGACTGTAACTGTTCAATTCGTCTGATTTAAATTTGCTTTATCATTGTTTATTTCAATTGCAACTTAATTTATCGCTTTGTGTCAAGTTAATCCGCATATCCTTAAAACCACTTACAAATTTAATCGTTATCCGATTTTGAGGGTAAACAAACTTAAACTAAAATAAAAGATGAATCTACAAGAAAATAAAGAGGAAGTAAGACTCAGTTTCATGCTTCTCGGTGATAACGTGTTCCTTGAGATTTTATTCTTTTTCTTTTCTCTTTCTTTGTGGGAGGGATATGGGGGGTCGAGCAGGCATATTATTCACTAGCATCCGACGTTGAAGATTGGATTAAAACAAAATTAAATATAAACATTTGTGATATGATACAATAAGAGTCGAGCATAAAATTTCTTGATGAGTGCAAAATGGATATATAAATTGAATGCTCATTAGTCAAAATAGTATAGAAAGATATCGTCTTCATCAGAATCAATTTAAATAATGTTCAAGTAATTCTTGGTTTAGCACTATTTAGGATAACTAACTCTTGAGATTAATGTGACTGTAAACCACGGTAACATAGTAAATTACAAGTAAACAAGTAAATTTGATCACAAAAAAATTGAGAGTTGAGCAACAATGGTCAAAAGGTTAACTATCATAAGAAAAGTAAGGGTCACGACAAAGGTGCAAAACTGTTATCAAGGATCTAACTTTACTCAAATTTACTCTCAGGTTTTATTTATTCCCATGAATTCAGTAGATAATTAACTTATTCTTAAAGTCAATGCTCTTCTCTCGAATGAACTTAATCTTTACGAGAGAAACTAGTGAATATCTTAGTGAACAGAGACGTTGGCATGAATGGTCTAGAGGAACTTCTCTCGAATATTTCTCTATCTTAATTCAATCAGCAAATCACCAAAATAAACGAATACATACACTACAATAATATTCAACAAAATGTTCCTCTTTTAATTAAACACGATAAAGAATAACTTTATAACAAAAATTAAAGTTCTTTCAACTAATTTAAGTAATTAAACAAGAATTGAATCCATAAATAACAATCAAAATACCACATTTAGTAAAATCCTAAAGTAAACTACTCTATAGATGCAGAAAAATTCATCACAAATAGATTCAAAGAAATAGAAAATAATACAATCAACTTTACAATCTAAACTTTCGTATTGAATTGATTATTGACTGAAACCTGATGAATTCTTGTGTCTCCAAGCCCTAGCCTCTCTCCAAATCTTTCCTAGGTTAAATCCCCTTTTAAAATTGTATTTATAAAGTATATTATACCGTGTAGGAGCGACATTGGACCAAAATACCCTTAATAAAACGTAGTACAAAGATCTAGCAACAAACTGGCATGACACGTTGCGGGCTGCATTGCCCCGTGCGGTGCGCCGGGAGGCTTTTTCAGAGCCTTTAGGCTTGGCATGTCGTCCGCTGCGACGTGCAACGCGCCGCCGTAAGCCATATTTTCTGCCACCAAATTTTTTCTTTAATTTTCACATACAGATGTTGTCCTCGAAACCCGAACTTGATCCCGAATGAATAAAATAGACTTCTACGCAAACTTCAAAGATCTAAGGTGTTTGTTTAAGCTCTAAATATCCTCCTCAGCTCGAAATTAAATCCTATACAATAAAATAACGTAATTAGTATAAAATATTTACATTTAATCTCAAATATGATTAAAGTGTAGCAGTAAGAAGGTAAAATTTAGTATAAAATCGTATTTCTAGCATATCATTATTTTTCACCTGAAACAGTATATTAATTCCACAAATGTCAATGTTACTTCATGAATGACTGATGTCGCTATAATTTGGCAATACTCAGTAACCAAAAAAATACATATACATGCACAAATATTTGTTTTAAGACCCTACGATTCGTCGCACATGTGAGCTAAAATCATACAACAAAAAGAAGTTCAAGTTTAATGTTTCTGAATGAACTCTTTTTTGCAGGGAATTAAGGATGATTTTAGCTCACATGTGCGACGAATCCTAGGGTCTTAAACTTGAACTTCACCCTACGAAAGCTTGAGTATGGAGTTCAATGAGAAATTGAAGAATAAAATTAAGCAGAACAAAGGAGAAGAACACGAATAAATTAGAGATCGTAGGTGTTAATTGAGTTGTCTAAATATTTTTATAAAGTAGGTCTGATAAGCTAATATTTTGCATCCAGAGGCTAATTCACAGTTATCTGCAATTGATATCTCATGATTTTTTCAATCTTTTAATAATTGTTATTTTTAAAGGCTACTTTTCACTCTCTATAACCAGACACGAAAAATAATTTGTAAGAAAATAATATCCAGATAATAAGTCATTTTCAAAAATATTTTTCTAAAACTGACTTTCATCATACTAAACACACCTTTAATGATTAAAAATTCTCTTTCCATCATAACTACATTAAAAAGGATATGAAGATTTAGACAGTTCGATAAATAATTTAAGGTGAAATGGCCTTGTGGCCATTAAGCTTGCACCCATTTACAAAGTCGATATACTAACTTGCAACATTCTCATTTGAACACTCCTACTTGACAAATTGGATATTATAAACGTCTCCACCAAAGCGTGATCCTTAACCGCGCTGACAAAGATGACACATCACATGTTAAGCCTTTTATTGTTTGACGCATGTAATTAGTGTGTCCGATTTTATAAGAATTTATCAAACTTTGAAATTCATTATCCTTCTCTTCTTCTCCAAGATCACAATGGGAATACAATTGGAGAAACTTCAAAATTCGCCAACAAAATTTCTCCGGCTATTGTCATTTAGATGCCTCTTGGAAAATCCTCCTTCATTCCTTCTCCTTCATAACCGTCTCTTCATTTAGACCACCATACAAAGATTCATAGAAAAACACCCGTGCTTCACTTTTTTGACACCGACAATAAATTAGATCGGAGAACATAAACGACATACAATCGGAAAAAAGAAGAGTCACCAGAAAAATTTCGTCCCTACATCTCTGAACATCTCGTTTTTTCTTCTCGAAATTCTCCTCTTGAAACCACCCAAAGACCAGATCTAAAAAGAAAGATGCTAGACGAAATCGTTTAGCCGATCGTCTTCTCCGACGATATTATCGGAAAAAAAAATCCAAATCTCAATTTGCACAGCATAGAAATTACCAAAAAGGCAAAATAATTTGAATTTTTTCCCCAGATTCTTGATCTTGATTCAAAAACTCATTTCAAGCCTTTTCATAGAAACCCATATCACTGAATTCAGAGACCCAAATCACTTTGTGAATTACAAAGTCGAGAACTCTATTAATAAGAGGAAATAAGAGAAGAAAGTGATAGAAAAAGGAATTTTGTTAAACAAGTGTCTTTGAATCCGGATTTGATGAGTATCCATTAATTTATTTCTATCCTGATGCTGAAAATATTATGGAGAAAAAAATGAAAGGGTAAGGGCAGAGGTTAGATGGAAGATGGGATGAAAGAGAGGAGAGTGAAAGAGGTGTAGCTGGACCTGAGAAAGGGGTGACGGAAGAAACAGGGGTTCTTTGAATTTTTTCCTTTTTCTTTATTGTCATTTTATAAAATTATTCAAAAAAAAAGTGTAAGTTAGTGGTGGTTCCACAAGTACACGCAAGTATACATGGAGTGACTCGAAAGTTGGATGCCGAACCTATGGAGACTTAGATTAAGAATTAATTAAGCAAACTAAAATCAATTTACTGTCCAAGGTACTCAAAAGTTTGATTTTTCTATTACAACTACTATTGCGAAATTTAAACACGTAACTAAGGGAGATATAGATTTCAGGGTTGTGGTCGGTTTATCAATCCTACTGAGTTCGTAACTACAGATGTTACTCCGAATTATCTATGGTTGCTAGTTGACCGGATCGTTTATATAAATAGCATGACAACCACAACCCTAGAAATGAAGTTTAGCTCCACATAGACATGGTATCAAAATAACAAATCATCCGAAAACCCCGTAAATATTACTAAGTTTGATGGAAAAAAGATAGAATTCGATAAATTCCGGCCTCCACGGCGGCTCCGTGCTCTTCCTTGGTCCAAAGTATGTTAGCTCTCTCCTAATTTAGGTTTAGAACCCATTTAATACATGTTGGGGCATGTAGGGTTGAACCAAGTCCCAACCGAATTAGGACGAAATTTGCTCTTCAATATCTCGCTTGGCGCTTGGCGCTTGGCGCCAACCTGGACACCGATCTTTTTTCACTTTTGTGCTCTGCTGCCCTTGGTGTTTTGGTTGGTACCGGCGCGAACCTGGCCACCAAAGTTATACTTCTTCTAAATTCTTCCATTTGACGTCAATTTGCATGAAAATTTTCCAAATCACTTTCAATTAACTCCTACACATATAAATACTATTATTAAGCTCGAGTCACAAATATTCATACTAAAGTTAACAAGATCGATGTAGAATGTATGGCAAATTACATACAAACACATGAATTTTTAGCCAAACATCAGTTACACGCCTTATAGTAGTGATGTGCACGCATTATTGCCATGTCATCTACACCTCCTCCACATAGGCATAGTCAACGGTCAGACATGTTTATAATACCCATTTTATTAAGCAAGAGTGTTCAGATGAAAAAATTATAAGTTTGTCTATCGGCTTTGCAAACAGGTACAAGTTTAAGTGGCCACAAGGCTATTTCGCCATAATTTAATTTGTATATGAATTTATATAAAGGTGAAGGAAACAACAATAACAATCCGGTAAAATTCCATTGATGGGGTTTGGGGAGGGTAGTGTGTATGTCACGATCCGGATTTCCCACCATCGGGATCGTGATGGCGCCTACTCGTGGTAGCTAGGCAAGCCAACTTATTTATCTTTCATTAATAAANACTGGGCATGACCCGATACGGTGCAAACTAGGACCGAAGCTTCTCTACCACAAGCCAGAACAGTACCTGCACCTCCACCTCTGATACCTTTACCTCCACTTCTCGCATCTCTACCTCCACCTCTAATACCTTTACCTCCACCTCTCGCGTCTCTACATCCACTTCTAATACCTTTATCTCCACGAAGCCTCCGAAGACGTAGCTGATCTATCACTGGTCTGTGTTGCTGCTCAGCTGAAGAAGCGGTACATGACCTCGCCATTCGCGAAAGAACGGAGTAGAAATTCAATCAGCATTCGAGAAACCAATCGCACGACAAGAAAGAACAAATGAGAGGTTTTCCTAACTCAATAGACTCTAGGGAACAAGTACAGACGTCTCTGTACCTACCCCTCAGACTCTACTAAGTTTGTCCGTGAGTTGTGAGACCTATGTAACCTAGTGCTCTGATACCAACTTGTCACGACCCGGATTTCCCACCATCGGGATCGTGATGGCGCCTACTCGTGGTAGCTAGGCAAGCCAACTTATTTATCTTTCATTAATAAATAAATCTATTAACAATCCATAGCATCAATAAGAAACATGGAATTTAATAATAATAATAGCGGAAGTCTAATTTATAAGTCTGAATCAAAACACGGAATAGTCAACAATAGCCTCTACCCAAGATTTGGTGTCACATTACTCACGAACCACTAAGAATAAACTAAATACAAAGGTCTGAAAGAAATATAACAGCTGTCTGTCTCGAAAACAATGAGGCAACAGTCAAAAGGAAAACATAAAGAAGAGACGCCGGGCCTGCGGACGCCTGCAAGGCTACCTCAGTCTCGTGAATAGGAAAGTCTGCTCCCGAACTACTGCTGCTGCTGCTCCTCAAAACCTGGACCTGTGCAAAAATGCACAGAAGTATAGCATCAGCACAACCGACCCCATGTGCTGGTAAGTGTCTAGCCTAACCCCGGCGAAGTAGTGACGAGGCTAGACTGGACATCACATAAACCTGTGCAGTTATAACTATACAGCGGGAATCGAATACCAAGTAATTAACAACATGGGAGGGGAGACATGCTAAGGGGAGATACAATATTAGCAGCAATCCAGAGTAACAACTAAAATAGCCTAGGTTCACAATGAACAAGGAATCAATACTCAAATACAAACACATAGCCTCAATAGCTGTTGTGGCGTGCAACCCGCTCCATAATTACTATTGTTGCGGCATACAACCCGCTCCACAATTACCACTGCTGCGGCGTGCAACCCGACCCATATCATTTATCATGTATCATTGTTGCGGCGCACAACCCGATCCTCACCTTTTACTGTTTCGGCGTGCAACCCGATCCTCACCTTTTACTGTTGCGGCGTGCAACCCGATCCTCAATATCATTGTTGCGGCGTGCAACCCGACCCTCACATATTATTGTTGCGGCGTGCAACCCGATCCTCAATATCATTGTTGCGGCGTGCAACCCGACCCTCAATATCATTTAACAGTCCGACTCCCCAAACAACAGTCACAATTAAGGGGCATAAAAATAAGTAAACATTTGACAAACATCCCGGCAAGGGAAAGAATCCAACAAGTTCAACCAGACGTCCCGGCAAGGGAATAATCAACAATGTTTTCTCTTTCTTACTTTTCTTATCTCACGATATCACTGGAGCCCAAGCTCCAAGAAATTTCTTATCTCATATTCCGTCACAAACAACAATATAATGACTTCCCAGTAAGGGAACAAAACATCATCTCAAATATTCTGGCAAGGGGATTACTATAACCACATTAGTTCCAACATCTAACCACCACATTAGTTCCAACATCTAACTATCACAGCTATAACCAACCTATTACCACACTTGACCACCTCAGCTATATCTAACCGACTACCACACCCAACCAACCCATCTATAACTATAGTCATCATATGACACAAGGAAACATTAACCTGAGCGACCCTAGTATCCGTTAAGAACACAATGCAGAGGAATCACAACCCAACAATAGCCCGCCAAGAGGGCAACATAATGATCTCTCCTCTTTCTCGCTTTTACTTCACAATTCTTTTTCACAACTCGAGCAGATGCTCCAGAGGTTCAATTATCACTTATACTTTCGCAATTCGTTCTACAACTCGGAGCCGACGCTCCTCAATGAATCAAGTCATTTCATATACTTTCAATATTCGTATCATAGTTTCGAGCCAATGCTACCTAGGAAATCAAATTATCATATCACCATTCACATGTATTCACAATATATGGAAATACTCCAATAAACATGAAATTCACAATAAGTTCATGATAATCACATTATAAGGACTCACGGTCATGCTAGATACTAATGTATAGATACTCGTCACCATGCCTATATATCGTACTCGATCACATAGTAGTTAGCAACAAGACTTTAACTCCTATTCCCTCAAGCTAGGGTTAAACCAAACACTTACCTCAAAGCCTTGAAATCCACTTAATCCTCAACTATTGCTTTACCTCGCGGTTCCACCTCCAATTCGCCCGAATCTAATCACAATTTACTCAATTACTTTAATAAACACTATATGAATCAATTTGAATGCATAAAAAATGAGTTTCCCAAGTTTTTCCCAAAAATTCCAAAATCGTCCCCAGGCCCACGTGGTCAAAACTCGAGGTTCGAACCAAAATCCGGTTACCCATTCCCCCACGAGTTCAAATATATAATTTGTTTTGAAATCGGACCTTAAATCGAGGTCCAACTCCCCAATTTATGGAAAACCTAGGTTCCACCCAAAAACCCCAATTTCACCCATGAAAATCCTTGATTTCAAGTGGAAAACATGTTTAATGATGTTAAAAGTTGAAAGAATTGAGTAAAAATCAACTTACAAATGATTTGGGATGAAGTTTGCTCTTGAAAAATCGCCTATGGTGTTTGGGTTTTGAAAGAATGGTGAAAAGTGATGAAAATTCGACTAAGTATAAAATTTGCTGGGCCTCGGATATGGGAATTGCGAACCATGGTTCGCAATTGCGAACAAAACAGGGCTGGGAATTGCGACATTCTTAGTTCGCATTTGCGAACCCATGTCTGGTGGCCAGGTTTCGCTTTTGCGAACATTCGATCGCATTTGCGACCAGGGCCACCTCGCATTTGCGAGCCAATGGATCGCATTTGCGATCCCAAGCCTTCTCCCCAGACTTTGCATTTGCGAAGTGTTGATCGCATTTGCGACAGTGCCCCATTTTCCCAGACTTCGCAATTGCGAAGCAATGCTCGCATTTGCAAGCTCGCAATTGCGAGTCTTCCCTTCGCATTTGCGAAAATTGCAGAAGCGAGCATACCAGATTTTTAAAACATGAGAAATGCAATCCGATGCCTATCCAAAACTCACCCGAGCTCTCGAGGCTCCAAACCAAACATGCATACAACCTCAAAAACATCCTACGGACTTGCTCGTGCGATCAAATCGCCAAAATAACATCAAAATTATTGAATCAAGCCTCAAAACACATGATTTTTCTTCTAAACTTCATAAACTTTCAAACTTGGAACTTATAGTCCGAAACACGTCAAACGACGTCCGATTTCGACCAAACTTTACAGAAAGCGCTTAACACATATTTAAGACTTGTACCGGGCGTCAGAACCAAAATACGAGCCCGATACCATAGTCTTTTAATCAATTTTCATTTCCATTTTCCTTAATAATTTCAGAAAAACAATTTCACGAAAAAATTCATATCTCGGGCTCTAGGCCTCGGAATTCGATTCCGGGCACATGCCCGAGTCCCATATTTTTCTACGGACCTTGCGGGACCATCCAATCTCGGGTCCGGATCCGTTTACCAAAAATGTTGACCAAAATCAACTATAATCATATTAATATCAAAATTCTTCAAATTTTTCACGGAATTCACATATTTCAACATAACAGCTTTCAGGCTACGCGCCCGGACTGCGCACGCAAATCGAGGCAAGTAAAAAAATGAGGTTTTTAATGCCTCGAAAGCACGGAATGGATGAGGAAATAGGTGATGACCCTTTGGGTCGTCACATCCTCCACCTCTAAAACAACCGTTCATCCTCGAACGGACAAAAGAAAGAAGTACTTGAGTCGGGGAATAGATGTGGATAACGGCTCCGCATATCGAGCTCGGACTCCCAGGTCGAGGCCTCAGGGGGCTGACCTCTCCACTGAACACGAACAGAGGGAAAACTCCTAGATCTTAACTGACGGACCTACCGGTCTAGAATAGCTACCGGCTCCTCCTCATAAGATAAATCTTTGTCCAACTGGACAATGCTGAAGTCTAATACATGGGTAGGATCGCCGTGATACCTCCGAAGCATAGACACATGAAAAACTGGGTGCACGGCTGATAAGCTAGGTGGCAATGCAAGTCTATAAGCCACCTCTCCCACTCGATCAAGAATCTCAAACGGACCAATGTACCTAGGGCTAAGCTTGCCCTTCTTTCCGAACCTCATCACGCCCTTCATCGGCGACACCCGGAGCAATACCCGCTCACCAACCATGAAAGCTACATCTCGAACCTTACGATCTGCATAGCTCTTTTGCCTAGACTGAGCTGAACGAAGTCTGTCCTGAATGACCTTGACCTTCTCCAAGGCCTCCTGAACTAAATCTGTACCTATCAACCGAGCCTCTCCCGGCTCGAACCATCCAATCGGAGACCGACACCACCTACCATATAAGGCCTCATAAGGAGCCATCTGGATGCTCGACTGGTAGCTGTTATTGTAAGCAAACTCTGCTAAAGGCAAGAACTGATCCCATGAACCTCCAAAGTCAATAACACAAGCCCGGAGCATATCCTCCAAAATCTGACTAGTCCACTCGGACTGACCGTCCGTCTGAGGATGGAACGCTGTGCTCAACTGAACCTGGGTACCTAACTCCTGCTGAACCGCTCTCCAGAAGCGCGAGGTAAATTTCGTACCCCGATCCGAAATGATAGATACCGGCACTCCATGAAGGCGAACAATCTCCCGGATATAAATCTCGGCTAACCTCTCGGATGAATAGGAGACTGCCACTGGAATGAAATGCGCTGACTTGGTCAGCCTATCAACAATGACCCAAATAGCATCAAACTTCTTCCGAGTCAGCGGAAGTCCAGTAATGAAATCCATGGTAATCCTCTCCCACTTCCACTCGGGGAGCTCAATCCTCTGAAACAAACCACCGGGTCTCTGATGCTCATACTTGACCTGCTGACAGTTCAGACACCGGGCCACATACGCAACAATATCCTTCTTCATCCTACGCCACCAATAATGCTGCCGCAAGTCCTGATACATCTTCGCGGCGCCCAGGTGAATTGAATATCGAGAACTATGGGCCTCCGCTAAGATCAACTCTCGATCCTATCAACATTAGGCACACAAACTCGCCCCTGCAATCTCAAAACACCATCATCATCCAAGGTCACCTTCGTGGCACCACCTCGCTGTACCGTGTCTCTCAGGACATACAAATGGGGATCATCAAATTGCCGATCACGGATACGCTCCAATAGAGAAGAACGAGCGACCGTGCAAGCCAACACTCTGCTAGGCTCAGAAATGTCTAATCTCACAAATCGGTTGGCCAAAGCCTGAACATCTAAAGCAAGCGGTCTCTGGCTAACAGGGATATAAGCAAGACTACCCATGCTGGCGGACTTTCTACTCAATGCATCGGCCACCACATTGGCCTTACCCGGGTGATATATGATAGTGACATCATAATCCTTCAACAACTCCAACCAGCTCCTCTGCCTCAAATTCAAATCCTTTTGCTTAAATAAGTACTGCAGGCTCTTATGATCGGTGAACACCTCGCACGTCACGCCATACAAATAGTGCCTCCAAATCTTCAAGGCGTAGACAATGGCTGCCAACTCCAGATCATGCACTGGATAGTTCTTCTCATGAATTTTCAACTGCCTCGAAGCATAGGCAATGACCTTGCCATCCTGCATCAACATTGCTCCAAGCCCAACACGGGAAGCATCACAATAAACAGTATAGGGCCCTGAACCTGTGGGCAGAACCAACACTGGTGCCGTAGTCAGAGCTGTCTTGAGCTTCTGAAAGCTCGCCTCACACTCCTCCGACCATCTGAACTGGGCACCCTTCTGGGTCAATCTGGTCATCGGGGCTGCAACAGATGAGAATCCCTCCACGAACTGTCTGTAGTAGCCTGCCAACCCCAAGAAACTCCGGATCTCTGTAGATGATGCTGGCCTGGGCCAGTTCTTGACTGCCTCTATCTTCTTTGGGTCCACCTGAATACCCTCAGCTGATACAACGTGACCCGGGAATGCAACTGAACTTAGCCAGAACTCACACTTGGAGAACTTGGCGTATAACTGACTATCCCTCGGAGTCTGAAGAACCACTCTAAGGTGCTGCTCGTGCTCCTCCTGGCTGCGGGAGTACACCAAAATATCATCAATAAAGACTATCACGAACATGTCCAAATATGGCCTGAACACTCGGTTCATCAACTCCATAAATGCTGCTGGGGCATTGGTCAACCCAAATGACATGACTAAAAACTCATACTGCCCATACCGAGTGCGGAATGCAATCTTAGGGACATCAGACGCCCTAAATCCTCAGCTGATGATAGCCAGATCTCAAGTCTATCTTTGAAAACACCTTTGCTCCCTGAAGCTGGTCAAACAAATCATCAATCCTCGGCAGTGGATACTTGTTCTCTATCGTCACTTTGTTCAATTGCCGGTAATCAATACACATCCGCATCGAACCATCCTTCTTCTTCATAAATGACACCGGCGCACCCCAAGGAGAAACAGTAGGCCTGATAAAACCCTTCTCTAGTAAATCCTACAACTGGTCCTTTAACTCCTTTAACTCTGGCGGGGCCATGCGATACGGCGGAATAGAAATGGGTTGCGTGCCCGGAGCCAGATCAATACAGAAGTCAATATCTCTGTCGGGCGGCATACCCGACAGGTCTGAAGGAAACACCTCGGGGAACTCTCGAACAACAGGAACAGAGTCAATAGAAGGAACCTCTGCGCTGGAGCCACGGACATATGCCAGATAAGCCAAACACCCCTTCTCGACCATACGTCGAGCCTTAACACATGAAATAACTCTGCGAGTGGCATGACCTGAGGTCTCTCTCCACTCTAGTCGGGGCAATTAAGCCAAGGTCACGGTCTTGGCGTGACAATCTAAGATGGCATATTACGGGGACAACCAATCCATCCCCAATATGACGTCGAATTCCACCATATCTAAAAGCAGTAAATCAACACGGGTCTCAAAACCGCCATAACCACTATACGTGAACAATGGTCGCAGTCCACCACAATAAAATCACTCACCGGCGTAGACACATAAACAAGGCACTCAAAAAATCACTGGGCATGACCTGATACGGTGCAAACTAGGACCGAAGCTTCTCTACCATAAGCCAGAACAATACCTGCATCTCCACCTCTAATACATTTACCTCCACCTCTCGCATCTCTACCTCCACCTCTCGCATCTCTACCTCCACCTCTAATACCTTTACCTCCACAAAGCCTCCGAAGACGTAGCTGATCTATCGCCAGTCCGCTGCTGCTCGGCTGAAGAAGCGGTACATGACCTCGCCGTTCACGAAAGGACAAGAGTGGAGGTTTCAGTTTAGCATTTGAGAAACCAATCGCACGACAAGAAAGAACAAATGAGAGGTTTTCCTAACTCAATAGACTCTGGGGAACAAGTACAGACGTCTCCGTACCTACCCCTCAGACTCTACTAAGTTTGTCCGTGAGTTGTGAGACCTATGTAATCTAGTGCTCTGATACCAACTTGTCACGACCCGGATTTCCCACCATCGGGACCGTGATGGCCCCTACTCGTGGTAGCTAGGCAAGCCAACTTATTTACCTTTCGTTAATAAATAAATCTGTTAACAATCTATAGCATCAATAAGAAATATGGGATTTAATAATAATAATAGCGGAAGTCTAATTTATAAGTGTGAATCAAAACGCAAAATTAGTCAACAATAGCCTCTACCCAAGATTTGGTGTCACGTTACTCACGAACTACTAAGAATAAACTAAATACAAAGGTCTGAAAGAAATATAACAGCTGTCTGTCTCGAAAACATGAGGCAACAGTCAAAAGGAAACATAAAGAAGAGACGCCGGGCCTGCGGACGCCTGCAAGGCTACCTCAGTCTCGTGAATAGGAAAGTCTGCTCCCGAACTACTGCTGTTGCTGCTCCTCAAAACCTGGACCTGTGCAAAAATGCACAGAAGTGTAGCATCAGCACAACCGACCCATGTGCTGGTAAGTGTCTAGCCTAACCCCGGCGAAGTAGTGACGAGGCTAGACTGGACATCACATAAACCTCTGCAGTTATAAATCTACAGCGAAAACGAATACCAGGTAATTAACAACATGGGAGGGGAGACATGCTAAGGGGAGATACAACATTAGCAGCAATCCAGAGTAACAACTAAAACAGCTTAGGTCCACAATGAACAAGGAATCAATACTCAAATACAAACACATAGCCTCAATAGCTGTTGCGGCGTGCAACCCGCTCCATAATTACTATTGTTGCGGCGTGCAACCCGCTCCACAAATACCACTGTTGCCGCGTGCAACCCGACCCATATCATTTATCATGTATCATTGTTGCGGCGTGCAACCCGATCCTCACCTTTTACTGTTGCGGCGTGCAACCCGATCCTCAATATCATTGTTGCGACGTGCAACCCGACCCTCACATATTATTGTTTCGGCGTGCAACCCGATCCTCAATATCATTATTGCGGCGTGCAACCCGACCCTCACATATTATTGTTGCGGTGTGCAACCCGATCCTCAATATCATTGTTGCGGTGTGCAACCAGATCCTCAATATCATTTAACAGTCTGACTCCCAAAACAACAGTCACAATTAAGGGGCATAAAAATAAGTAAATATTTGACAAACATCCCGGCAAGGGAAAGAATCCAACAAGTTCAACCAAACGTCCCGGCAAGGGAATAATCAACAACGTTTTCTCTTTCTTACTTTTCTTATCTCACGATATCACTGGATCCCAAGCTCCAAGAAATTTCTTATCTCATATTCCGTCACAAACAGCAATATAACGACTTCCCAGTAAGGGAACAAAACATCATCTCAAATATTCTGGCAAGGGGATTACTAACCACCACATTNGACTTTCTACTCAATGCATCGGCCACCACATTGGCCTTACCCGGGTGATATAAGATAGTGACATCATAATCCTTCAACAACTCCAACCACCTCCTCTGCCTCAAATTCAAATCCTTTTGCTTAAATAAGTACTGTAGACTCTTATGATCAGTGAACACCTCGCACGTCACGCCATACAAATAGTGCCTCCAAATCTTCAAGGCGTGGACAATGGCTGCCAACTCCAGATCATGCACTGGATAGTTCTTCTATGAATTTTCAACTGCCTCGAAGCATAGGCAATGACCTTGCCATCCTGCATCAACACTGCTCCAAGCCCAACACGGGAAGCATCACAATAAACAGTATAGGGCCCTGAACCTGTGGGCAGAACCAACACCGGTGCCGTAGTCAGAGCTGTCTTGAGCTTCTGAAAGCTCGCCTCACACTTCTCTGACCATCTAAACTAGCACCCTTCTGGGTCAATCTGGTCATCGGGGCTGCAATAGAAGAAAATCCCTCCACGAACCGTCTGTAGTAGCCTGCCAACCCCAAGAAACTCCATAAATGCTGCTGGGGCACTGGTCAACCCAAATGACATGACTAAAAACTCATAGTGCCCATACCGAGTGCGGAATGCAGTCTTAGGGACATTAGACGCCCTAAATCCTCAGCTGATGGTAGCCAGATCTCAAGTCTATCTTTGAAAACACCTTTGCTCCATGGAGCTGGTCAAACAAATCATCAACCCTCGGCAGTCGATACTTGTTCTCTATCGTCACTTTGTTCAATTGCCCGTAATCAATACACATCCGCATCGAACCATCCTTCTTCTTCATAAATGACACCGGCGCACCCCAAGGAGAAACACTAGGCCTGATAAAACCCTTCTCTAGTAAATCATGCAACTGGTCCTTTAACTCATTTAACTCTGGCGGGGCCATGCGATACGGCGAAATAGAAATGGGATGCGTGCCCGGAGCCAGATCAATACAGAAGTCAATATCCCATGTCGGGCGGCATACCCGGCAGGTCTGAAGGAAACACCTCGGGGAACTCTCGAACAACAGGAACAGAGTCAATAGAAGGAACCTCTGCGCTGAGCCACGGACATATGCCAGATAAGCCAAACACCCCATCTCGACCATGCGTCGAGCCTTAACACATGAAATAACTCTGCAAGTGGCATGACCTGAGGTCTCTCTCCACTCTAGTCGGGGCAATTAAGCCAAGGTCACGGTCTTGGCGTGACAATCTAAGATGGCATGTTACGGGGACAACCAATCCATCCCCAATATGACGTCGAATTCCACCATATCTAAAAGCAGTAAATCAACACGGGTCTCAAAACCGCCAATAACCACTATACGTGAACAATGGTCGCAATCCACCACAATAAAATCATTCACCGGCGTAGACACATAAACGAGGCACTCAAGGAATCACTGGGCATGACCCGATACGGTGCAAACTAGGACCGAAGCTAGAACAGTACCTGCACCTCCACCTCTGATACCTTTACCTCCACTTCTCGCATCTCTACCTCCACCTCTAATACCTTTACCTCCACCTCTCGCATCTCTACCTCCACCTCTAATACCTTTACCTCTACCTCTCGCATCTCTACATCCACTTCTAATACCTTTATCTCCACAAAGCCTCCGAAGACGTAGCTGATCTATCACTGGTCTGTGTTGCTGCTCAGCTGAAGAAGCGGTACATGACCTCGCCATTCGCGAAAGAACGGAGTAGAAATTCAATCAGCATTTGAGAAACCAATCGCACGACAAGAAAGAACAAATGAGAGGTTTTCCTAAATCAATAGACTCTGGGGAACAAGTACAGACGTCTCCGTACCTACCCCTCCGACTCTACTAAGTTTGTCCGTGAGTTGTGAGACCTATGTAACCTAGTGCTCTGATACCAACTCAATCAATCAGATCATGTCTAATACACAATCCCGACCATCTCAATCCTCGGTTTCTCATATCATAATTCCAACTTCCAAACCTTCAGCACACATGGCACCTTGTGCCCCCATATTTTCCATCTCACTTTTAACAACAAAATCCACATGCTATACTAAACATAATGTCCGTACAAATGCACTCAAGATGTTCAAGAAGTCTCATTTACCTAGTATAAGTAAATTACAATTTCTAAACTAATTAGGAAAGTCAGTGAGAAAAGATGAGGTTATTTCTTTTGAAATCATTTGAGTAAAGAAAGTACCCCTTTCAATTAAAGTACAACATCGACTGGATTATTACCTTTAACATGGGAGTTAATAACTGAAAACTTAGTAGAAATTCCTTTTTAAGTAAAATACGACCTCAGACAATTTAAGGGAATATAATTGAGAAACTAATTGAATTAAAAGATGTAACAATTTTTGAAGTTCAAAGTATATATATATATATATATATACGGCGAAGTATTGAAAATACTGTAGGTTCCAACACAAAGGATCACATCAATAAAGGAAATTAAACAGTTAAAACACTTGAATTGATAACAACAAATAAACACAGCAACAGAAAGTGCACGGCATCACCCTTCGTGCTTTTACTCTCGTTTTCACCATAAGAATCAATATTCACTTTTATTCTTCCTTAATAATTTCAGAAAAATAATTTCACGGAAAAATTCATATCTCGGGCTCTAGGCCTCGGAATTCGATTCCGGGCACATGCCTGAGTCCCATATTTTTCTACGGACCTTCCGGGACCGTCCAATCTCGGGTCCGGGTCCGTTTACCAAAAATGTTGACCAAAATCAACTATAATCATATTAATATCAAAATTCTTCAAATTTTTCACGGAATTCACATATTTCAACATAACAGCTTTCCGGCTACGCGCCCGGACTGCGCACGCAAATCGAGGCAAGTAAAAAAATGAGGTTTTTAAGGCCTCGAAAGCACGGAATGGATGAGGAAATAGGTGATGACCCTTTGGGTCGTCACAGTGTACGCAGACCTTACCCCTACCCCAAAGGAGTAGAGAGGCTGTTTCCGAATGACCCTTGGCTTAAGAAAATAAAAAGACAAAAGGAGACAATATTAGTATCATAAAGGTGAGGGAAAATGGAATACATTATTAACGCGAGAACAATTTCGGTAACTAATTTAATTTTGCACTATGGCATTTATAGCCTGTTTGGCCAAACTTCTAAAATCAGCTTATTTTGAAAAGTGTTTTTTCTCAAAAGAACACTTTTAGTAAGAAGCAAGTTGTGTTTGACTAATTAATTGAAAAGTGCTTCTGAACAATAATTAGTATTTGGCAAAGCTTTTAAAAAGTATTTTTAGGTGTATTTTTCTTAAAAGTACTTTTGGGGAGAAGCTATTTTTGTCTGCTTCTTCAATACTGTTTCTGCTTCTACTCAAAACACTTTTTTCTTCTTCCGCAATTTTAGCCAAACACTTTAATTTTAAAAAAAATATATTTTTGAAAGAAAAATAATACTTTTGGCCACGGAGAAGCTTGGCCAAAGTAGTTTGACAAAATCAATTTAAACGGCAATATGAATCATTCAATAATTGGGACGAAAATGTTCGATACGTAATGGCATGACTGTAATATCATGGCAACACAAGGGCAAATCTGGCCACAGTTCACATATAAGCACTCATTCTTTCCGCTTTAGAAAGTGAAGCTCTCACGAGTCTGTAGAATTCGCTCTTCACTACTTATTTCGATATCTTCAATCTTCATTTATCGAAATCTTTTATGTGCATTGTAAGTGTTGTTCTTTTTATCAACGCACGTTGTATATTGTGGATTTGATTCTAATATGCTGTCTGAAACTCTTGTTGAATGAATTGGAATTTTTTTAGATTAATATGTATGGTAAAATTATATGATGTTTTTAATTGTTTCTCAAATTTAAGCCGCGAGGCTTTGGAAATTTGAATGGTAAATGATAGCTGCACTGCTGAAGTGAGGGGAATCTAAGATATCGGTTTTTGTTTCTTTTCTTCTTACTAGATTTCTATGCGTTGAATGTGCAGCTACTTGTGTCGTGCTTCTTGTTTCTTAAAGGTGTATTTTTTTAGGTTATAACTTGGTCGGCCAGAAAATATTGTGTTGCGTTCCATCCATCAATTGTCAACCAGCTCAGGCTGCCAAGAAAGCAAAAATAGAACAAGGCGAGAATAAACGTCCTAGGTCAATGTTGCTAGAGTTCAATGGCGGTTGTCATGTTCTGTTAGAGAAACCTCCTATGCGTGCTTGATGCGGTAGAGATGAGAGCGTAGAAGGATACTCCTAGTTTTGTCTCTCATATATTTGAATCCTTTATATAGGAGAAACTAGGGTTAACAGTAATTTTAATTACTGTATTTACTCTACTGCGCTTTTAGAACACCCCTTATGGGTAGAGTCCTATTTCTAACATGTCTCGCTCACATATAATAGGGGTGCTTGGTTCTCCTTTCTAATGGGAGTATCTTAGCACCTAATTGAATTAGGTCTCATTAGCAACCTCCTTCATCATCTGATGTGAATGAATATGATCATTCTACATTTAGTAGAAGTGACCAAGTCGATCTTAATCCAAGTAGGAGCAATATGGTCGTGGATCTTGTCCCAAGTGGGAGTATGATGTATGTTCTTGATCTTAGTGGGAGCGACGTTGATCCAAATGGAAAAATGATGGAGCACAAATAAGACGTGATTCTCGTAAAAGATTCCCGTTCAACCAAAAAATGGAATTTTAGTCAAAGCTAGAATTTAGAAGAACTCGGGTTACAGATAATCAAAGAAATGAATAAAAGGAAATAATTCTGAGTAGCAATATAATAATCAAGAAAAACAAATGATACCAATGTATATTTCAATAGCTTTTTTTGTGTGTCCTACAACTGATCATATATCTCCTTTTTATAGGTACCTTTGAGAATGTACGTTATGCCCAAATCATAATGAGGCTATTATGAATAATTAAAGACATTGAATGCTACGTTACACAATCATTACATTGAATATATATATTCCTTAACGGACTCAGCATTTAATACTCATTAAATGCTGTATCTACACTCTTTTTTACAACCAGATTCATTCCTTCTGATGCCCGGATATAAATAATTTAAATAGGTACGGGCGCCGTGCTACTTATCTGATGTCCCGTGCCTCTTCCTCCTTCTTTGCTCGTGTCTGTTTTACAATTCTTGAATCGTGTCTAATTGAGATTCATTGACCATTTAACCAATCCACGTGTCCTGACACGTCACCATATATATAAAATACAATTTTTCCCAATACAGATAGTCCCCCCACTTTCCATTTATTCATCAGTTTGAATATTTGGGAAGTGGAATTCATTTAAAAGAGAATTTTTGTCACCATTAATGCTCTGACAGAATCGACGCTTCAATTGTCATTTCCATTTAATGCATTAGACACGTGTCATCCTCTTATTGGTTCTTCAATTTTGCAGCACTTTTTTAGGCTTTCTTTTCGGCTTCCCTATTCACGAAGTGTCAGTTATCATTATTATAGCTCTTCCATCATTATACTTTTTCCTTTTGGCCGGTTACCCCACTTAGTATAAAATATAAACTTCTTTAC
>NW_017670943.1:0-16301 GCF_001879085.1 Nicotiana attenuata
AAAAAGATCAAGTCTGATTTGCAAGCAACATATGCGAGATACAAGTGTGCACGTCTGAAGCTACATGAACTAAGATAGAAGAACCAGTTTCATCATTGTGTTTATTCTAAGTCTAGTTCAATTGTAGTAGGTTTTCATATTGTACCTTTCAGCTTTCTTAGAAGCAATTGTATTAGGTACTCTGAGTATTCAAGTTAGAGTTAACTTGAAAGTGTCGCAACAGTTGAGGCTGTGTGCTACACTGGGATTAGAGTTAATCCTTAGGTTTACAAAGAGTTTTGTAAATGCAGTTTTTGGCTCAGTGATTTTAGTGGAGTTTGGGAAAATCCTACTGAGTAGTAGGTCGTGGTTTTTTCACCTTTTGAGCCAGGTGTTTTCCACATAAAAATCTCTGTGCACTTTACTTTCAGTATTTATTATTCCGCAAACTGTTGTAGTTAGAACACTTAGAAGAACCAGGTTCTTCTAACGCGAAAATTAGGTACCACACAAATCACCCCGCCTCTTGTGTGGTATTGACGACATCAATGTTATTTTATTTTCTCCAAAATTATTTTACAAATAAAAATTACTAACAAGCTTAAGAAATTTAATATATTTTCTGTATTTGTGTTATACTCACTATTTCTGGAGAGTAAAACCTTTGTGGTTTTGTACGGTATTGGAGATTAAAATCTACGTGATTTTAACGTTTGTGTCATTTTTTTACCGAAATGACGAATGACAACGGAAACCAAGCAATTCCGATGGTAACTGCCAATGCCTCAACGAGCCGAACAACACCGGCAACGTTGGCACCGGCGGAGAAACCCGTAAAATTTTCCGGGATTGATTTCAAGCGCTGGCAGCAAAAGATGTTCTTCTACTTGACTACTCTAAGTCTCCAGAAGTTCATCAAGGAAGATTTTCCTGTGCTGTCCGATGAAACTCCAGAGACTGAACGCTTTCTCGTGATTGAGGCGTGGAAGCATTCAGATTTTTTGTGCAAGAATTATATTCTTAGCGGGCTGGAGGATGCTTTGTATAACGTCTACAGTGGCGTGGAAACGTCAAAAGAACTAAGGATTGCGCTTTAAAAGAAATACAAAACTGTTATTACCCAAGTCCAGGAATTGCAAGTGATTATTCTCAATCTCCTTGCTGAAGGTATAAGTAGAATTAATACTAGTGTTGGTAGTATTAATTTTATTATGTTTACTAACAGAATTTTCATTGAAGGTCTTGTCATCAATGAAGCATTCCAAGTAGCAGCGATGATTGAGAAGTTGCCTCCGTTGTGGAAGGACTTCAAAAATTATTTGAAACACAAACGCAAGGAGATGTCCCTTGAAGTTCTCATTGTTCGGTTGAGAATCTAAGAGGACAATAAAGCTGCTGACAAGAGAGGCCGTGAAAACTCAACAATAATGGGAGCAAATATTGTTGAAGAGAACAAAAAGAGGAAGAAGGCTTCTGGACCGATATACAACCCAAGCAAGAAGTGGTTCAGTGGAAATTGCTACAACTGTGGAAAAGCCAGACACAAATCTACGGAGTGTCGTGCTCCGAAGAAAGACAAGAAGAAGGGTCAAGCAAACATGGTTGAAAAGCATGATGATGTTGATGACTTGTGTGCCATGCTTTCCGAATGCAACTTGGTGGGCAATCCTAAAGAGTGGTGGATTGATTCTGGAGCCACTCGCCATGTTTGTGGTGTTAGAGAAGCTTTTCCTACTTATGCTCCTGTTGGACCCGATGAGATGCTTTCTATGGGAAATGCTGCAAAGGGCAAGATTGAAGGATGTGGGAAGATATTTCTCAAAATGACTTCCGGCAAAGTGGTGACTTTGAACAACGCCCTTTATGTTGCCGAGATTAGGAAGAATTTAGTCTCTGTTGGACTTCTTGTTAAGAATGGTTTTAAATGTGTATTTGTATCCGATAAGGTTGTAATAAATAAGAACGAGATGTTTGTAGGAAAAGGTTACCTCACCGAGGGCCTTTTCAAGCTGAATGTAATGGTTGTTGAAAATAATAATGAAATTTCAGCTTCGTCTTACTTACTTGAGTCAAATGAATTATGGCATATACGTTTGGGTCATGTCAATTATAAAACCTTGCGGAAAATGATTAATTTGGAAGTATTTCCTAAGTTTGAATGCGACAAATCAAAATGTCAAGTATGTGTGGAATCAAAGTATGTTAAACAACCTTATAAGTCAGTTGAAAGGAATTCAAATCCTTTACACTTAATTCACACAGATATTTGTGACATGAAGTCAATACCATCTGGTGGAAAGAAGTATTTCATAACCTTTATTGACGATAGTACTCGATATTGCTATGTTTACTTACTTAATACTAAAGATGAAGCAATAGACACATTTAAGCAATACAAAAATGATGTTGAAACGCAACTTAACAAGAAAATCAAAATGATAAGAAGTGATAGGGGTGGTGAATATGAATCTCCTTTTGAAGAAACATGTTTAGAATATGAAATTATTTATCAAGCAACGGCCCCTTACACGCCCCATTCCAATGAGATTGCGAAAAGAAAGAATCGTACATTAAAGGAGATGATGAACTCAATGTTGATAAGTTCTGGTTTGCCACAGAAATTGTGGGGGGAAGCCGTTCTTACGACTAATCGAATATTAAATCGAGTGACCCATAGCAAAACACAATCCATTCCATATGAAAAATGGAAAGGAAGGAAGCCCAACTTGAATTATTTTAAAGTGTGGGGGTGTTTGGCAAAAGTGCAAGTTCCTAAACCCAAAAGGGTAAAAATAGGACCGGAAACCGTTGATTGTGTTTTCATAGGATATGCGACTAATAGTAAAGAATGTCGATTTCTGGTTCATAAATCAGAAAATTCCGACATTCATAATAATACAGTTATAGAATCAGATAATGCTGAGTTCTTTGAAAATATATATCCATATAAAAAGGAATGTGAGTCGATTGGTGAAGGATCTAAACGACCTCGGGAAGAAACAAAAGAAAGTACACTTAATTAGGAGGATCCAAGACGTAGTAAATGTCAAAGAATGTCTACTTCATTTGGACCAGATTTTGTGACTATGTTATTGGAAAATGAGCATCAAACATTTAAAGAAGCTATGTCTTCTTCGGAATCATTCTTTTGGAAAGAGGCAATCAATAGTGAAATAGAATCATACTGAACAACCATACATGGGAATTGGTTGATCTTCCTCCTGGAAATAAACCATTGGGTTCTAAATGGATCTTTAAGAGGAAAATGAAAGATGATGGCACTATTGAAAAATTTAAGGCAAGACTTGTGGTCAAAGGGTATAGACAACGAGAAGGTCTTGACTATTTCGATACATACTCTCCAGTTACAAGAATTACGTCCATACGAACGTTAGTAGCGTTAGCTGCAGTTTATGGTCTTGATATTCATCAAATGGATGTTAAGACGGCCTTCATAAATGGAGAGTTGGAGGAAGAAATCTACATGGAACAGCCTGAAGGGTTTGTGGTTCCAGGTAAAGAAAAGAAGGTATGTAGACTTGTTAAGTCCCTTACAAGCACCCAAACAATGGGAGTTGCTGATTTAATTCTGGGAATTAAGATCCATAAGACTTCTCAAGGTCTGGCACTTTCACAATCTCATTATATTAAGACAGTACTTGAAAAATTCAAGCACTTGGGCTTTAAAGTTGCAAAGACTCCAATTGACGTGAATTTTGCATTAGCAAAGAACAAAGGCCAAAGCATATCACAATTGGATTATGCTCGTGTGTTGGGTTGCTTAATGTACATCATGAATTGTACACAACCAGATATAGCTTGTGCTATAAGTAAATTGAGTCGATATACGAGCAATCCAGGTCAATCTCATTGGATGGCCATGAAACGAGTTTTGGGGTATTTAGTACATACCCAGGACTTTGCTTTGCACTACAGTAAATATCCTGCAGACATTGAGGGATACAGTGATGCAAATTGGATCACCGGATCAACTGATTCCAAGTCCACAAGTGGATATGTATTCACTATTGGTGGAGGAGCGGTATCTTGGTAGTCGTCCAAACAAACTTGTATTGCCCGCTCTACAATGGAGCTGAGTTCATAGCGTTGGATAAAGCCGGTGAAAAAGCTGAATGGCTCCGAAATTTCTTGGAAGATATTCCATTTTGGCCCAAGCCGTTGGCACCAATATACATACATTGCGATAGTCAAGCGGCAATTGGAAGGGTTGGGAACGTTATGTATAACGGTAAATCTCGTCATATACAACGAAGACATATAACTGTTAGACAATTACTCTCTAGAGGAATTATCACGATTGACTATGTAAAGTCAAGTGATAATGTGTCGGATCCACTTACAAAAGGCCTAACTAGAGAGGTCGTTGAGAAATCAACAAGGGGAATGAGACTATGGCCAAGAATAAGTCATAGTGGTGGTAACTCTACCTAGAAGACTGGAGATCTCAAGATCTAGGTTCAAGGAGATCAAACAAAGTCATTAATGACGGTTCAACATTGTCAACTAAACTTTTGGTCTATTCTCGTGATGAGACAATGTTCAGTACCAAGGATAAAGCATTAAAGCTTTTTAATAATTTCTAAATTTGATACGGGGTATATCAAATAGTGTATCTACGGGATGACACGTTTAGGAATCACCTATGTAAGTGTGAAGTGTTAGCCGCTTCAAGGAGAATTTTGCAAGGCCAGTTCTCTATGCACTTATGAAACCAGGCGATGTTCATGGCTGAAACGAACAAAACAATGAGAACCAAAGACGGTTAAGGGTTGGTTGTGTGACTTGTGGTTGTCTAGGTATACACCAAAGTTCGACGGTTCAAAGATATCAAATCTACCGATTGATCGAGTATATCCGACATAAGTTTACTACGGAAAGTTCAAAGAGAAACCTACTTATCCAGATGCAATTAATCCTTGCTTGCGAATCACACGGTTTTTCATGCATACATCCGTGATACAGCCATTCCCCATTCATGTGGGGGATTGTTAGGTTTTTAAGTTATTAATGCTTAAAATAGGGTGAATGGAAAATATAGGGAAAAATGAAATATTTGAGTAATATTTGAGTTTCCCTCCTTGATTGTCCCATATGGGAAGAGGAAAAGGTTTTTGATGGGTATATAAGCAATTGCTCTTCTTCTATCTCATAAAGTGTTGAGAAGAAGACAAGCCTCGCACCGTCGTCGTCGTCGTCGCTTGCTCGGCTAGGCTCGAATTGTTTTTTTATTTCGTTTACATTTCTGTTTATGTTATTTTATTTTCTCCAGAACTGTTTTACAAATACAGATTACTAACAGTTTTCACGGCTCGAACCCGTATCCTACTCGTCACATGACATTAATTTTACCAGTTATGCCAAGGCTCCCCTCAAAATAACTAAGAAAGAAACAGGACCAAAAATCGAGTAACAATCAAAGAGGACTTTAGCTGGTGACATATGTTCTGCGAATATTTCAAAGTGATGATTATATTCTTCTCCTATTCTGCTTGAGTATGTTATGCTACTTTAGAATCCAGGTAGATAAGGCATACTTTCCCTTATCATACAAGTGATCGAGAAAAATCTAGAAAATATTCACCAACTTGTAATTCTTCTAGCAATTTTCACCCTTTACAAAAAAAACTAACATATCACTGCACTAATGCCTCTATATATAGCTCCATTATAGGTTTTCGTTTCTCACAACAAATCAAGCTTGAAATTCACTTCACAAACCTTCATTACTTCTTGTAGCCTTCACAACTTCTTTAATTTCCTCTCTTCACCAAAAGCTATACAAATTCTTGGCATTTTTCCAATAATTAAACACATTATTTCTTGAACATATAAACAATATGGATATGGTGATGAAGTTGGGAGCAGCAAGTCCAGTGGTGATTTTCAGCAAGAGTAGTTGTTGCATTTCTCGTAGCATCGAAACCCTAATCCGTAGTTTTGGAGCACACCCTATTGTTTACGAGCTCGATAAATATCCAAGTGGGAAGCAATTGGAGAAGGCACTAATTAAACTAGGATGTCAGCCAAGTGTGCGTGCAGTTTTTATAGGGAATGAATTTATTGGTGGTTCTAACAAAATCATGAGCCTTAATGTGAGAAGCAAGCTGAAACAATTACTCATTAGGGCTAATGCCATTTGGGTGTAAAATTTAATGACTATAGGTAGCAACTTTAGGAGTTTTGATAATAAATATCAACCACAAATAGAGAGTCTTCTAGCTCCGGATTGTTCTTTTTCTCCTATTTCGCTTCTTGATGTGCTAATAATGTTATACAATAACAGTTATAAAAGAAACTAATAGAAATGAGCATCTTCGTGTATTTGTCACAATCCAAAATCAACCGTCGTGATGGCGCTTATCATGGAACTAGGCACGCCACTACTCAACCATCTTAATATTGGAGTATATATCACAGTGGAAGCAATTAGAGTATAATATTCATGTGTAAATTAAAAAATTAGCACATACGGAGATTATTCGAGTTACCTCTTGATGCGTGAACAAAGCAGATTAATCTCAGTCTCCAGTTCCAGAGTTGCAAGACCGCGATCTCAACAAAACCTCCACAGTCTTCTACCGTATTATCCAAATAATATCCGAAAAGGGGGAATTTCGGGTGGGCAAAATTCCAAGGAGGAAAATGTGTAAAAACCAGTGCAAAAAACGGCCAGCCCTATATAGAGTATATATAGCCACACTTTTTTGGTTAAGACCCTTTTCCAAAACCTGTTAAGTTTTCTTCTTCCACTAAGGAATGATTTTCTTTATTTCCTATTATTTAGGCACAATAGGGACCACAAAATTTAATTAACAAGGCTTCCTATTATGGATTTAATTTCAAAATTTTGAAATTAATTTCTACCATAATAAATTACGAATTATTTCACTAAAAATTTGTAATTGCACTCCTTAGTTCAATTTCGAAATTCTTCCATAAAACCTTATTTAAAGGCCTCATTTGTTTTTTTAAGATTAAGACGTCTGAATCTGAATACGCATCTGAATATCAAGATGTCTATTAAGATTAACACATCTGAACCTGAAAACACATCTGAATATATTAAGATGTGTATTAAGATCTAAATAGAAATAATTAAGACTGTTTGATTTTTAACATCTGATGTATAAAATTTATTTTAATTTGGAAATTAATAAACATAAAATTCAAATGAAATATTAACTAATCTAATATTCTATCAATAAAATATGTAGTTTTTTAAAATATGATAGTTGTTGGTGGTGATGACTAACGGGTGAATGACGACTAAAGGCGATGGTTGGTGGTAGTTTTGGTTGATGATGGTGGTTCATGCTAGTAGCTAGTAGTGATTGGTAGTGGTGACGATTATGATTGAGGACAGTGGTGGTGGGTGGTGATAGTTAATAATGTCGGGTGGTGATAGGTTAAAATGATGGGCAGTGCCGGCTGTGGTTCTTGATGGTGATGGGGTGGTCAGTTGTGGTAGTTGATGCGGATGAGTGTTTATTGTGGGTGAGAATGATGGTGGTCGGAGTGGTGGGGATAGTAGGTGGTGATGGTCGATAATGGAGGCTATGATTGAGGATGATGGTGGCGTGGTGGTGGTGGTTGTGGTGGTGGTGGTGGTGGGGTGGTAGTGGTGGTGGAGGTGGTGGGGGTGGGGGTGGCAGTGGCGGTGGTGGTTGTGGCATGGTGGGAGTTGATAATGGTAGGCCGTGGCGACAGTTAATAATGAATATGTGATAGCATCTTAATGAAATTAAGTCTCTGTTATAGATCTTAATCATACAGACCTATTCTGACCTATTAGGTGGTTGTAAAGTAATAAAAACAAACACACTTAATGATTAAGATCTGAATAATTAAGATTAAGACTTTAAAAACACACACACTTAATGTCTGAGATCTGAATGATTAAGATTCAGACCTCCATTAAGTGCAAACAAATGAGGCTGGATACAATAAAATTAAATTACCAACAATTTAATTTATTGATTACTTCCTTTAGATTTTCGCTTAACTTATTTCATGTGTCGGATACAAAATCCACCGGCCGGGTTTACACATGAAAACTTATAAGCTTTCATAAACGAGTATCATCAATCTCAAAAAGCGAGACATGGATTCTATCAACTAATTATTTCTTCGCCAATGTATATCATTATTGTCCAATTTACCAGGCTTATTGACCCACGAAAGAATCTCTCCTTTTAATAAATCAAAATAATAAATGACACACCCAACTAATAATAATAGTATCAAGATTAAGAGTATAAGTACATTGAATGAACTAGAGAAATTATTTTATTAAGTCAGTATAAAATACTTATCACTACTTGATCTGTTTAATACATACAAAATGTACTAGTACAAGAAGTTGGAATCAAACCATTCCCATAATCAAGATAAATTACATTTAATCTTGTGCTACAACCATTCCGATGGTTTGTCCAATTCCATCATTAGATTGTGAACATAAACTTTATGACTTATAAGAACCGATGATTTAATCTTTCGTGTATAAGCTAAACTATATACTTTAAATCATCTACTATATAAGCAACATTGAAACAGACAAATACATAACATATTTAAAATAAAACTTTATTCAATTGAGTAAATAAATAAATAATTATTCCATAAAGAATACTATAACAATAACCATGCGTCTACAATTCTGATACCCATTCCATCTACATGCCTATCAAAAGTCCTCTGTGGCAAGCTCTTAGTAAACGGGTCCACCAAGTTGTTCTTTGATGCAATCTTGGTGAGTACTACATCCCCTCTTTGCACTATCTCAAGAATTAAATGATATTTACGCTCAATGTGCTTTGCTCTTTTATGGCTTCATGGCTCCTTCGAATTTGCAACCGACCACTATTATCACAATAAATTATTGGTGCTTGAATTGAGGGAACCACACCCAACTCTCTTAGGAAGTTCCCGAGCCAAACCGCCTCTTTGGCTGCCTCAGAGGCATCCACATATTCGGCTTCCATGGTGTAATCAGCAACACAAGTTTGCTTGATACTCCTCGAACTTATGGCTCCACCTCCCAGAGTAAACACATTTCTTGAGGTAGACTTTCTAGAATCTTTATCTGAGTGGAAATCTAAATTAGTGTACCCAATAGGCACAAGGTCATCCGAATGGTAGACTAGCATGTAATCCCTAGTCCTTTTCAGGTACTTGATTATATGCTTAACCGCTGTCCAGTGCTCTCTCCCAGAATTAGACTGAAATCTGCTAAAATGCCAATGGCAAAGCAGATATCAGGTCTAGTACATAACATAGCATACATCAGACTCCCCACAGCAGATGTATATGGGACCGCCTTCATCTTTTCTATCTCTTCATCAGTTTTAGGAGACTGGTCTTTAGATAGAGAAATTCCATGCCTGAAAGGGAGAAATCCTTTCTTGGAATCATGCATGCTAAACCTGGAGAGTATTGTATCAATATAAAGAGCCTGGGATAAGCCTAATATCCTTTTATTGCGATCTCGCAAGAGCTTGATCCCAAGGATATGAGCCACTTCTCCCAAATCTTTCATATCGAAGTGTGTGGACAACCACTGTTTAACTGAACCCAACATGGCCACATTATTTCCTACGAGCAATATGTCATCTACATATAAGATTAAAAACGCCACTTTTTCCCATCCCACTTTTTGTATACACAAGACTCGTTAAGACACTTATCAAACCAAAAGTTTTAATCTCCTTGTCAAAACACGTGTTCCATGCTCTAGATGCATGTTTCAGTCCATAAATGGACCTTTTAAGCTTACACAACATGAGTTCCTTGCCACATTCCACGAAACTGTCTGGTTGCATCATATAGATGCACTCATCAAGACTTTCATTAAGGAAAGCTGTCTTGACATCCATTTGCCAAATCTCATAATCATATTGAACAGCAATGGATAAGAGAATCCTAATAGACTTAAGCATGGCTACCGGCGAGAAGGTTTACTTATAATCGATCCCTTCTTTCTAAGTAAACCCTTTCGTTACAAGCCTTGCTTTAAAAGTTTGCACTTTTCCGTCTACACCTCTCCTTTTCTTATAGATCCACTTGCATTCAATGGTTTTAACCCCATCAGGTGGTTCTACAAGATCCCATACTTGATTAGAGTACATAGACCCCATCTCTGATTTCATAGCAGCAACCCATTTATCAGCATCTTTATCATGTAGTGCTTGGTCGTAATTGACAGGTTCGGAAGTAGGCTCCTCAGGGATCCTATCGTATGATTCTCCCTGGAGCGTATAACGAACTCACTGTCTTATTTCTCTCCCACCACGAATACGCACTACATCAGTTGCAACTACACCATTATGATTTTGTGGTTGAACCACATCATTATCAGGAACCTCACTCTCTATGCTATCCACAGGGGTATCAACGACTTCTTCCTGTTGTGCTGTCTGCTCAACATAACTCCCACTACTTTGCGTTAGTATGACTTCGAGCATATTTTCTTGCGTGACATCAAGTCTATTGACTTTTCTCCCACTACTAAATTGCAATGGTATGTCAAAATCGACTTCCGGGTTTGCATTTGGTCTGTTTTGTTTTTCAGATGACTGAGTTTCCATTCCTTTGCTATGTTCCTGTAAAACGAGCTTGCTTCTAGGAACATGGTTCATCAAATAGTAGAATCTTGGCATTTGTGCTAACCATTACCTTCTTTTCTTTAGGAAAATTGAATAAACCACCTTTCGTCCCTTTTGGATAACCTACAAACACGCATACATCCATTCTCGCCTCCAATTTATCCATTTTCCCTTTTAGCACATGTGTCGAACAACCCCAAACTCGAATATGCCACAGATTAGGCTTGCGACCAGTCCACAATTCTGTAGGGGTCAAAGGTAATGACTTTGAAGGAACTAAATTCAGAATGTAATTCGCTGTTTCTAAGGCATGTCCCTAAAAGGACGAAGGCAAACTGGAATAACTCATCATTGATCTAACCATTTACATAAGAGTCCTATTTCTTCTTTCAGCTACACCATTTTGTTGTGGAGTTCCAGGTGCAGATAATTGAGATGTAATTCCATATTCTGATAAATAATTAATGAATTCCTCTGAGAGGTGCTCCCCACCACGATCAGATCATAGTGTCTTGATATATTTATTATGTCGCTTTTCAGTCTCAGTCTTAAGTTCTTTGAACTTTTCAAAACATTTAGACTTTTGACGCAACAAATAAATATACCCATATTTTGAGTAATCATCTGTGAAAGTCACAAAATACTCAAAACCACCTCTTGCTTGGACATTCATTGGACCACACAAATCAGAATGAATTAACTATAATTTATCACTTGCTAGATTTCCTTTTGAGGGGAAATTTCATTTTGACATTTTTCCTTCTAAACAAGATTCACAAGTTGGTAATGCCTCCACTTTATAAAGGTCCATCCTTAATCAACCTTGAAATTCTGTTTAGATTTATATGACCCAAACATAAGTGACATAAATATGTTTCACTCAATTCAGAAGAACATTTTCTCTTATTTGGTAAATCAACATAATTCAGTTCTTTAGGTTGTAACAATTTAGGAACAAAGTCAACAATAAAAAGACCATTAATCAATGTAGCCGAAGAGAGATAACATTTATTATGACTAATAACACATTTATCAATATCATGAAAATTAATGTAATAACCATCTCTCATAGCGCTAAAAATCGAAATTAAATTCCTTCTAACGGAAGGTACATATAATGTGTCCTTTAAAGCTAATACTCTATCACTACTAAACGGAATACTAATATTTCCTAATCTAAAGCTGGGGATGCCGAACCATCTGCTTGATAAACACATTGATTTTTCCTCTACTTAGCTGCTGCGTTACCTAAAACCCCTGCAAATAAGTGCAGACATGATTAGTGGCTCCCGAATCTACACACCATGACATGGTAGAAACATGCGCTAAAAGAGTTTCAACGACAAGTAGATGTAAATCACCTGGTTTATTATTCAGCTTGGCCAGATAAGCCGAACACTGCTTCTTATGATGCCCAGGCTTCTTGCAGTGATAACACTTGCCCTTAGCCTTTTTCACACCAGCAGTTGCGCCACCAATAGAGGGTTTTTGAGCATTTTTCTTATTCTGCCCGCCTCTCGGCTTAGAAGAAGATCCCGCCTCAAAATTCAGTGCCACGGGAGGAGCTTGTTGCTTGATAATAGTCTCTGTCGACTGCAGCTCATTCAGCAATTTTGCAAGTGACAAATCCATTTTATTCATGTTATAATTCTGGCGAAACTGCTGAAAACTATCAGGTAGAGTCTGCAGGATCATTTCAACATGCGTATCCTTATCAATGTTAGCTCTAAGGACCCCAGTTCATTTAGAAGACTCATCATCTTCGGAACATGGTCCCTAACAGATGAACCTTCAACCACTTTGGTATTCAGAAGAGCTTTCATGGTAGTCTGCTTAGCGGCACATCTGATCTCAAAGCATTTCTTTGAGATTTTCCAGAATGTCATAAGCAGACTCCATAGATTGATGCTGATGTTGCAGAACATTTGACATATATGCCGAAATGTAACACCGCGCCATAACATCATACTTAACCCATTTTTTGTAAGCCTTTTGTTTATCATCCGTAGCATTATCTCCAGGTTTTTCTAGACACACCTCATCGAGCACAAAATTTGTACTCTTCAGCAATTAGGACAATATCAAAGTTTAGCTTCCAATCAACATAATTCGCACCCTCAAGTTTGTTTTGAGTAAGAATAGCAGTAAGGGGATTGAAAGCAGTCATTGTTAATTCGAGAGACTATTAAATAAATAGATCAAAATCAGGTATTATTGAATATCAAAATTCAAAACACACTACATATGTATAATCACTCCATGAATTTACATATGTAATGACAGATTAATCACTCCATGACTTTAAACATGCCATACTCAGATCCAGAGTAAACAGTTAATTTAGGTCAAGTGAATATCAACATTCAATATATACTAGTCCCATTGAACCAACATGCATACTCATATGGAGAGTAAATACAACTAATCAACAGCTAGTATAACTAGTGATTATCCAAAAAGAGTTTATCCGATATGGAAGAAGATCTACGTTAACGTGTAAAAACATTATATCACTAGAATTTAACCCTGGAGTTCATAGGAAATGATCCCTACCACCACTGGATTAAAAAAAACTCAAAAAAGTTTTTGAAAAATTTCAAGAAAATTAAAAAAAAACGTCCAAAACACCATCTTAACGACCTCAAAAGCCCAAAAATCGGCTTACTAAAGCTCATGAGTAATGCTCACTGGGCCGTTTTGCATGGACCTGCCAAGTGTCAGGTCAATCGGAGTCGGTCAACATGTTGACCTCCGATTTTCTGGCCAATTCCGGCCAAATAGTGACTTTTGCGTTTTTCATGGATTAACGAAAATTTGAGATTATCCCGAATCGACACACGATGTGGTCCCAGATGAAGTCTATAACTTTCTTTTTCTCTGACCTTCTCGAAGGCCTGTGCTTTGACCCATATAGAAAAGAAGTCAGTCATAAACAAAATGAATTTAGATCCCGACACATTTAGTCTCTCTTTCTTAAGAAAAGTCTAAGTCATAAAGGCACGAATCAGTGTTTGCAACCACCAATTCAACAATTAAATCATGATTCAAGCTAAATATCATTAACCCATAAACAATTAAGCCCTAAAATAGAAGACCCATTAAATACCCACACTAGGGTTCGGTCACAACCCTAGCTAATGGGTTTGGCTACTCATAATCAAGGTAGAAATCAATGATGGAGATGAAAATGATCCCCTAAAAATGTGAAAAAGATCTATTTATACACAGGTGAAATTAATGGACAAAAATACCCCTACGGAGGTTCCACTATCAGAGCAATACTGAGCGCCTCAGTGCTTGAACTTTCGCGGCCGCGCAAAAGCAAGCGCGGATCGCGTTTCTTCTATTTTGTACTGTGACTGGGCTTGATTTCGTTGGGAGCGTGATAACTAGGGATTCTAGTCTATTTTACACTCCTTTTGCTTAAGTTTTAGATTAATAGTGTATACAAGTAATACCGAAAGCTAACATGTTATGCTTGTTTGCGGTGTTTGGTCAAAAAGAGACAAGGAAGTCAAAACCAGCTAAAAAAGGAGTGAAACCTGCACAAGTGTAAAGCTCAGTCAAAAGGAGCGCTACAACGGAAAACCAAGCGCGGTCGCGGAGGATCCACCGCTGAGGCGGTCTTGTTTCCGCGCTCAGCGGTGGCAAAGTTCAGAGAGTATGTTTTTGAGTCCTGCATGTCACCACTGACCGTGTAATGTGTTCGCAGACCAAGCTCCTCATTTGAGCTCAAATTTCCAGGTCTCTGATTCATTATTTCGCCCTCAGCAGAATTTGCACCGCGGCCGTGTCAAGTGTACCGCTGCAGTGTTATTTCACCATGGTCACCGTATCTGTTGTACCCCAAAATAGTGTCTGAATCTAAATTCCGCTGTCAGTGTAATTGTGGCCGCCCCAGCGGTGTACCTTCTGCTGCCGCTCTTTTCCTTCGCTGTCAGCGCTTTTATCTCAGCTTTAAACTTGTGCAGGTTTAACTCCTTTATGAGCTGGTTATGACTTTCTTGCTTCATTTTGACCAAACCCTGCAAACAAGCACGATAAGTTAGTTTTCGAGAATACTTTTACACATTTTTGATCCAAAACCTAAGCAAAAGAGAGCATAAGATAGGCTAGAATCCGTAGTTATCAACTCCCCCAAACTTAAGCTTTTGCTTGTCCTCAAGGAAACAAAGTAATTCCCACCTCCACAAGGTAAAAGAAATGAAAATTCCAGCTGTCCTAAGGTGACTTCATCGAACAACAATTGGGACTAACAATTACCCTCAACTCAAATGCATTATTAACAAACACACAACCTTTTTAGTACGATAGCCCAAGTGTGACACAAAAGCATCAAGAGTTGACTTAATTCATCAAGGAAACTCTTTCTACTACATAGGTCATTGTGGAACCCAAAATCATTCTCTTCTACACTCCATAAGCAAACCTCACTTTAGATTGTAGCACTCAGAACAAGGATTGTGGAAGAGAACGCTCATCTCTCTCAAAGGTAGGTCACAAGTCTGGCTCTAAGTACCATAAGCTTGCCCCTTATGTGAATCGCCACTAATGTAAGCTCACTCAACTCGAAATCATATAGGGCTTTTGTGGGAATGTAATGAAGGCTTTTGGTTTAAGGTAGGATACATAGGGTCTATGAAGGTTTTATCTTTCCTTAAGCACTTCATTTTCTCATTTCGGCTCACACTTTCTTGACTCTTTGAGTCATTTTCTTCTTTAGGGGACTAGAGCGACACACTATCACTCTTTCTTGTTCATGTCAATCCTTTTTCTCCTTTCTAATCACTCCGAGCCTTTCATCATTGCTTTTTATTGAATCCCTTCATTTTTATGTTATTCACTTTCTTTTTGACTTTTTGGCTTTTCTTTCTTTTTCTTTTTGCCTTCCTTTTTCTTCATTTTGTACCTTTTATCACTTTTGCATTCCTCGTCTCTCCCCCCAAACTTATGCTTTTGCCAATTATGCTAAGGAAAGATCGAGAGCCAAGAGAGGGTCATTTTAGAACGGATAAAGGCTTGTATCATGGCTATTGAAAGAACAAGGGCTTCAACTCAACGGGGTTGACTAGGGATATCATATTTAGTGGGCTATGGATGCTTTCAAGTTTCAATTTGGATCAAGGAGATCCTACAGTCATTTCTCAAGTCGAGCTACACTTAGAATTTCGCCTAGACACATATTAAGAGCAAGTTCTAGACTTATTGGCACGGGACTTGGACTTGCAAATCAATACCTCACCTCACAAGCTGTTGGATTGTTAAAGAAATAGAGTCGGGGGCCCACAACAATCCTAGATAAGATTGAGCAACACAAATGGCTCCAAGAAGCCACTCGATGATTGTTTAGTCAACACAAGAGTCTAAAGGTCGCAACTAGCACCATTCCTTGCAAATCAATTTGTTTCTAATCATAAAGTCAAAGGTAAATGTGCTAGGCCTAAGTGAATCTTTGCATGAGTCACTTTTATTCATTACTGCTATTTACACAAAGCCATAAAGAAAACGGGCTCAAACCCTTAAGAAGGTTGTCACGCCATCCATCATCGGGAAGAGCCACCCAGTTCACACAAATTCCACCTTTGGAAGGAACCGTGGCATTGAGAAAACCAAAGGCTTATTGATCACGAAAACTTGTAAAAGTAAGAAGCTACAAACTGAAAAAGAAGCTACTAAATGAAATAAGAAGTTATGCTA
>NW_017670943.1:16490-17581 GCF_001879085.1 Nicotiana attenuata
AAGGAAATAGTATCAAGGTTATTAACAAACCAAATATACCAAATCATCATACAAAATACGGCCAACCCCCCCCCCCCAAAATAAAAAGTAGCATTGTCCTCAATGTTATCAGCAAAAATAGAATAGGGGAAGAGTAGAGAGTAAAGAAAACTCCCTATGGTGCCTCTGTCTGCATGGGGTCACTAGCTGGGTCCTGTGGCTGGCCTGAGTCACCTCCCTCCGGGTCCTCCAGCTCAATCTCTAGATCCTCAGTCTGGGGGATCACCCCTCTCCTCACGGGTTCTCTGTCACCCTCCTGCTCTGGTGCCTGTGCTGCCTGGGCTGCTGGGACTTGCTCCTCCAATAGTAAGTCCAATGGAATGTCTCCAGCTGATCTAATCTTCTCAACCTCCCTGCTCAGCAGCTTCACTGACTCCTTTAAAGCCCGAGTCTTCTTCAGCTTCTTCGTTTGCTTGCTTAGGTCCTTAATTTCTTTTCCTCAAGCCTTCAAAGCATCAATGCTTATCTTCTGGTTATCCAGGAGCTTCTTTTGGTTGTCCAGAAGCTCCTTTAGCGATTCCTCCACTAAAGCAGGCACCAGGGCCTGTGCTGGAACTGACTGGGCTTCCACTGTGCTGGATAGGACAAACAACTTTGTTGTAGCTGCCTGCATCAAGTTGTTGATACTGGAGAGAGTCTGGTTAACCCTCAATGCAGTGAGAGGGTATGCTGATGAAGAGGGCACTGAGGTCGGAATTGAGGAAGCTGGTCCAGAGGAAGGATGTGGCATGCCAGTGGAAGGCTCAGAACCAGTGGCCACCACCGCTGGCTCTTCAGACTGGCCAGTGGAAGCGGTGGCTTTGCCCTTGGACTTGGGGTTGTCCGGACCCTGAAGGATATGCCATGAAAATGGCCTCTTTGGTTTCAGTGTGGTGCCAAAATCTCGTCCTTCTACTTCCTGATCCTCCAAGTACATAGTGATGAAGTTTGGGAAAGGGTATGAACTTTCATTTTTGCCAGCCACTCTGGTAATCACCTTGGCCATAATATTCCCGACATTGATCGGGTACCCCGCCATGATAACACCCACAATAAGAGCCCGGGAAAGCGGC
>NW_017670943.1:19825-32879 GCF_001879085.1 Nicotiana attenuata
TCCGACCAAACTCAAATTCCATTGCACCAACAACATGGCCGAATACGAAGCCTGCCATCCTGGGGCTCAAGATGGCCATTGACATGAACATTCAGGAGCTGCTAGTGATCGGGGATTCAGACTTGCTCATACATCAGGTTCGAGAAGAATGGGCAACCAAAAACTCCAAGATACTCCCCTACTTGCATCACATACAGGCACCTTCGCACCCATGAGATAAGGTCTAAACTTTTCCATGGCAAACAGTATGGCTAGCATCTTTTTCCGTCACCTTGTAATTAACATAGGCATCATTCATAGTTTTTCTTTCATAATACACCGGTGAAACATCTTGTTCACCCTTTGCCTCAAAACCGCTCCTAAAGCAACATCACTTGCGTCACATATATGCTCGAAGGGTAAGCTCCAATTGGTTNCTAACTCAACCGGAAGATGGCACGCTTTGCCAAATACCGAACGGTACGTAGACATACCAATTGGAGTCTTATAAGCAGTTCTGTAAGCCCACAAAGCGTCATCCAATTTCTTTGACCAGTCAGTCCTATTTGCATTGATAGTTTTTGACAATATGCTCTTTATATCCCTGTGGGAAACCTCAACTTGACCACTAGCCCGGGGATGATAAGGGGTTGAAACTTTATGATTGACACCATACTTGGAAATTAAAGTATCGAAGACCTTGTTGAAAAAATGAGAACCCCCATCACTGATGATCGCCCTAGGAGTGCCAAACCTTGTAAAAATATTTTTCTTCAAGAAAGCCACTACACTCCATGCCTCATTGTTGGGGAAAGCCACAGCTTCAACCCACTTGGAAAAATAATCAATAGCAACCAGAATGTTCGTGTTACCACATGAACTCACAAAAGGTCCCATGAAGTCAATGCCCCACACATCAAATATGTTAACCTCAAGAATAATGGTGAGAGGCATTTCATCCTTCTTGGAAATTCCACCAGCTCTCTGACACTCATCACATCTCTTCACAAGCTCACTAGCATCTCTATGCAATGTGGGCCAATAAAAACAACAGTTGAGCACCTTTGAAGCAGTTCTCGCCCCACCATGATGACCACCGTAGGGCGAGGAATGGCAAGCATCAAGAATAGTCATTTGCTCTTATTCCGGAACACATCTCCTGATCACACCATCATTAAAAATCATGAATAGGTAAGGCTCGTCCCAGTAGTAATCCAAGCTATCCCGTCTAAGATTCTTCCTTTGTTAGAAGAGAGCTCACACGGGACAATGCCGGTCACAAGAAAATTAGCAACATCAGCGAACCAAGGAATACTATTCAAAGATACGGATGCTCATCCGGGAATGAATCATTAAATTTGAGCCCATCATGGGGCCTCCCCTCCTCCTCCAAGCGGGACAAGTGGTCCGCCACTTGGTTTTCACACCGTTTTGGATCAACAATTTCAGGGTCAAACTCTTGAAGCAATAGAACCCATCTCATCAACGGAGCCTTAGAATCCTTCTTTGTCATCAAGTAGCGGAGTGCTGCGTGGTCAGTATGAACTATCACCTTCGCACCCATGAGATAAGGTCTAAACTTTTCCATGGCAAACAGTATGGCTAGCATCTTTTTTCCGTCACCTTGTAATTAACATAGGCATCATTCATAGTTTTTCTTTCATAATACACCGGTGAAACATCTTGTTCACCCTTTGCCTCAAAACCGCTCCTAAAGCAACATCACTTGCGTCACATATATGCTCGAAGGGTAAGCTCCAATTGGTTGTGGTAATAATGGGAGTGGTTGTCAGTTTTTACTTGAGAAGTTCAAAGGCTTTCATGCATTCGTCATTAAACACAAACCTTGCATCCTTTTCCAATAATTTGCACAAGGGGTTCACTATCTTTGTAAAGTCCTTGATGAATCTTCGGTAGAACCCCGCATGCCCAAGAAAACTCCTAACCCCCTTGACGGAAGTAGGAAGAGGAAGCATGGAAATCACTTCAATCTTCACCTTGTCCACCTCAATACCGTTCTTTGAGGTCTTATGGCCGAGGACAATGCCCTCCTCGACCATAAAGTGGCATTTTTACCAGTTAAGCACAAGATTTGTCTCTTCACATCGGGCCAACACCTTGTCAAGATTCTTCCAGAATTCTTCAAAGAAGTCGCCCACAAAACTAAAATCATCCATGAACACTTCCAAGAAGTCCTCCACCATGTCCGTAAAGATATCCATCATACACCGCTGGAATGTAGTCGGTGCATTACACAAACCGAATGGCATCCGTGAAAATGCAAAGGTCCCGTAAGGGCATGTGAAGGTGGTTTTCTCTTGATCCTCCGGAGCAATCAAAATCTGGTTGGTACCCATCCAAAAAGCAGTAGTAGGCACGCCCAGCAAGTCTATCCAACATTTGGTCCAGAAAGGGCAATGGAAAATGATCGTTGCGGGTCACCTTATTCAGCTTCCGATAGTCCATGCATACCCTCCATCCGGTGACAGTCCTAGTGGGGACCAATTCATTTTGCTCATTTGTGACCACAGTTATACCACCCTTCTTCAGCACACATTGTACCGGTGAAGTCCAAATACTATCCGAGATGGGGTACACAACCCCTGCATCTAGCCATTCGATCACTTCCTTCTTGACAACCTCTTGCATAGCCTCGTTCAACCTCCTTTGATGTTCCATAGAGGGTTTGGCATCATCCTCAAGTATAATCTTGTGCATGAAAAAGGTGGGGCTTATCCCTCGAATATCAGCTAGAGTCCATCCAATTGCCTTCTTCCTTCTTTGAAGCACCTCAAGGGTGGCATCTACCTGCATGTTTGTTATGCAAGAAGAAAGAATAACGGGTAAAGTTGAACTAGGGCCCAAGAATTCATACCTGAGGTGTGGAGGCAAAGGCTTCAACTCCAATACGGGAGGTTCCTCGATTGAGGGCTTTGTTGGTGGAATCTTTCTGTTCTCAATATCCAAGGAGAGTTTACGGGGCTCATAGGAGTAAGAACCCATTCCGTGCGAGGCATTGACATACTCTACCATACCTTCATCCTCAGTCACATCCTGGTTCAACAATACAGCTTCTGGAGGATCCGCCACATTGATCATGACACTCGTGTCATCAACTATCACCTCCGTGACAAGATCCACAAAAGACCAGACTTCAGTACAATTCGGTTGCCTCATCGATTTGCAAACGTGGAAGATAACTTTTTCATTACCCACCCGAAAGGTTACATCCCCTACTTTCACATCAACCAATGCCTTCCATGTTGCTAAGAAAGGCCTTCCCAATATTATAGGCACCTTATAGTCGACCTCGCAGTCGAGAATCACAAAATCCGCAGGCAAAATAAACTTGTCGACACGGACAAGAACATCATCAATAATTCCAAGCGGCCTCTTCATTGTTCGATCCTCCATTTGCAATCTCATTGAAGTAGCTCTCGGTTGATCATTATCCAAAGTTTTGAATACAGAGTAAGGAATCAAATTTATACTTGCTCCCAAATCACACAATGCCTTTGCAAAATCCGCACTCCCAATGGTACATGGAATGGTGAATGCTCAGGGATCTTCAAGCTTTGGAGCCATCGAGTGCACAATTGCACTCACTTGATGAGTCATTTTGATGGTCTCACAATCCATAGATCTCTTTTTAGTCACCAAGTCTTTCATAAATTTGGCGTATCCCGGCATTTGCTCAACAGCTTCCACCAAAGAACAGTGATCGCCAAGCTTTTCATCATCTCAATAAACTTCTTGAATTGGTTTTCATTCTTTTGCTTTGCAAGTCTATGAAGGTAAGGTGGAGGGGCCTTGGCAAAGCGGCCTTAGCCTTGGGCACTACCATTTCCGGTATGTCTACCGCGTGTTCCCTAGATGGGTTCACATTATTTTGAGTCTCCATCTCATTATCATGAATAACAATTCTCACTTCAGCATTCAAATTCTCTTCACTCACTTGCCCATCAACTATTGGAACATCATCATTTTGTACTTCAACCTCATCACTCACAACTTATTTTTGCTTGGAGGTATTTACTTCACCACCTCTACCGCTCCTTGTGATCACCGCCATTGCATGCCCGGTATTGTTCCCACCCTTCGGTTTTACTACCGTATCACCAGGTAGAGCTCTCTTAGGGCGAGTGTTCAAGGATTGCGAAATCTGGCCCAGTTGAACCTCCGAGTTTTGGATAGAAGTATAATGGGATGCCAACTAGGCATCAGAGTAGGCATTTTTCTTCATCATTTGCTCAAACATCATCTCAATCCTTCCCATCTCATTGTTTGACGAGCTAGGACCTTTAGCCGGAAATGGAGGCGGGTTGTTTGGTTGTTGATATATCGGAGACCTTTGAAAGCCTGGCCCCCGATTCCCTTGATTACCGTTATTCCAACCCCCTAGGCTGTTGTTTCCTCCCCAGTTGCCCTGGTTGCCCCAATTCTGATTGTTGTTCCCCCAGTTGTTTTGGTTGTTGTTGTTACCACTGTTCCAATTTCCTTGTTGGTTTTGGTTCCCCCAATTTCCTTGGGATCCCCATTGTTGTTGTTGATTCGGAGCATTGCCCCATTGTCCTTGGTAATTGTTCACATACTGAACCTCTTCACTTTGATCATCATACCCATCATCTTGGTTGAAACCACTACTACCCTACTCATATTGATCCGGATTTCCTTGACTTTGTTGACCTCTTTGTCGCCTCTTATTGACCAACAAATTTACCCCTTCCATGGCATTCACTTGTCTTGGCGCTTGAATGTTCTGCAATTGAGCCTTTGCCAACTGGTTCATTGTTGTAGTCAACTCTGCGATTGCTTGGCCGTGTCGATGGAGCTCTTTGTGCAGGTGAATGACAGTGGGATCACCTTGTGGCACATTAGCTCGGCTTTGCCACACCGAGGAAGTATCTGCCATCTCATCCTGTATCTCACACGCCTCAGCATAAGGTGAGTTTATAAAGTTTCCCCCTGCTAGCTGGTTCACTACACACTGATTGGTTGTGTTCATGCCACAGTAGAATGTTTGCTGGATCATTGCTTCGGTCATGCCATTATTCGGACATTCTTTCACCATCGTCCGATACCTTTCCCAGATTTCATGCAGTGGTTCATTAGGTTCCTGTTTGAAGGCCACGATCTCATCTCTCAATGTCGCCATATGCCCCAGCGAGAAAAACTTAGCTATAAACTTGTCGGCAACTCATCCCACGTAGTGATTCTAAGTGAGAAAGGGAACAATCTCAATATCAATGCATCCTCCGACACATTCGCCTGTTTTCTTTCCCAACAGGTATCCACGAAGCCCTTTAGATATTTATATGCATTCTGATGGGGAGCGCCTGTGAAGTACCCTCCTTGCTCCAATAAAGTCAACATAACATTTGTAATTTGGAGATTGCTCGCCTAGATCCGGGGTGGGACAATTGCACTTGCGTAACCTTCATTTGGAAGCACCTGAGGAGCCACTCTTGGAGGAACTGGGGGAGGGTCTGGAATGTTGTCATTGGCCTGGCGGTGTCTTCTTTGAGCTTGAGGTACTAGAGGGACCTCATCTTTAGCATTATCATCTACCTCCTCCCCCGGAACATTTCCAATAGGATCATTGTTTGTCATGTTGTACCTAAATCAATTAACTCACACAAGTTAGTAAAATAGAAGGAAAGAAAAACAAGACACACAACTAGTCGGATAGTTAGCCAAAATCGTTTAGCTCCCCGACAATGGTGCAAAAAAGTTGATCAGCTCCAACCCTATACCACTATAAAATGGCAAGAGTTGTCGATGCAGCTTTTACCCGAAAGGTCGGGATCGATATCCACAAGGAGCTAATATTGGTTGGGAGTTGGGTTTCTATCCAATCTAGCTATGCGTGTTGCTCTCAGTTGCACTTCTAAACATGTTTAGATTTGTTCTATTCTACTATTAATGCTACTAATTGCTGGAAATAGTCTAAGTACAATATTTTTGAAGGGTTTTTTCTCAATTGATAAAAAGCACTAGGGAGGTGACTTACACCTAGGCGAGTATCTAATGGGGTCTAAAAATTAGGACAAGAGTGTTATACTTGGGATCATGATATAAACTTTGCACATAAATACTCACTCTATACCTCTCGGTAGTTTGAGTGACTTTTCCCTAATTGACTTTCTCAAGCCCAATTAGGTGTTCAAACAATGCAAGCAAAATTGGCTCAAGTCGGGTATTACTATCTCTAGGTTTAACCCTTTAATTGGGGCTATCAATCTGTTGAATGCACCCCAATTTCTTGTTAGCCTGAATTTCCTAGGCTTAGTCTCTCTTTCTTAAGAAGAGTCCAAGTCATATAGGCACAAATCAGTGTTTGGAAACACCGATTCAACAATTAAAGCATGATTCAAGCTAAATATCATTAACCCATAACCAATTAAGCCCTAAAATAGAAGACCCATTAAATACCCTCACTAGTGTTGGGTCACAACCCTAGCTAATGGGTTTAGCTACTCATAATCAAGGTAGAAATCAAAGATGGAGATGAAATATAAGCCATAAAAGTTGATTACAAGAATAAAATCTATGAATATAAGCTAAAGCTACTCTAAAATTACTCAAAGTGGTAAAATACGGCTGTTCACGAGCTCTTTAATATAAAAGATCCCCTAAAAATGTGAAAAAGATCTATTTATACACAGCTGAAATTATTGGACAAAAATGCCCCTACGGAGGTTCCACTGTCAGCGCAATACTTAGCGCCTCAGTGCTTGAACTTTTGTGGCCACGCAAAAGCAAGCGCGGACCGCGTTTCATCTATTTTGGGCTGGGACTGGGCTTGATTTTGTTGGGAGCGTGATAACTAGGGATTCTAGTCTATTTTACACTCCTTTTTGCTTAAGTTTTGCATTAAAAGTGTATACAAGTAATCCCGAAAGCTAACATGTTATGCTTCTTTGCAGTGTCTGGTAAAAAAGAAACAAGGAACTCAAACCCAGCTAAAAAAGGAGTGAAACCTGCACAAGTGTAAAGCTGAGTCAAAAGGAGCTCTACAACGGAAAACCAGACGCGGTCGCGGAGGATCCACCGTAGAGGCGGTCTTGCTTTCGCGCTCAGCGATGGCAAAGTTCAGAGAATATGTTTTTCATTCCTGCAAGTCACCGGTGACCGTGATGCTTTTGTGCAGCTGCGGTGCCTGTACCGCGGCCGTGGTGCTTTTATCGCGGTCCGCAGTAACAAGATTCCAAGTGCTATAATTTGGGGCTTTACAAGTCACCGCTGACCGCAGTGATTTTTTGCGGCAGCGGTGGGTTCAATGCGGCCACGGTGCATTTACCTGCACAAGTGTAAGGCTGAGTCAAAAGGAGCACTACAGCGGAAAACCAGGCGCGGTTGTGGATGATCCACTGCTGAGGCGGTCTTGTTTCTACGCTCAGCGGTGGCAAAGTTCAGAGAGTATGTTTTTGAGTCCTGCAAGTCACCGCTAATCGTGATGCATTTGTGTAGCAGCGGTGCCTGTACCACGGCCGCAGTGCTTTTATCGCGGTCCACAGTAACAAGATTCAGAGAGCTACAATTTGGAGCTTTACAAGTCACCGCTTACCGCGGTGGTTTTCCGCGGAAGCGGTGGGTTCAGTGCGGCCGCGGTGCATTTACCGCCCTCAGTGGTAGCCAGATTCAGAGGACCAACAATGAAGCTAAAGGTTGAAGACCGCAGTCCGCGCTTGATTTTATGCAGCCGCGGTTGTCTCTGCGCTACAGCGGTCCATTTTCCACTGTCAGCGGTACCTCCGTAGGGGCATTTTTGTCCGGAAAATTTAGCTGTGTATAAATACTCCTTTTTCAGATTTTTAGGTCATCTGTTATTTAGCTGAGCACGTGGACCACCTACCTTTGCCTTTTTGAGTAATTTTATAGCTAGTTTAGCAATTAATCTTAGATATTTATCTTGTAATTACTTTTTATGGGATATTATTCATCTAAATATTTGATTTCTTCAGTATTTATGAGTAGCTAGACCCATTAGCTAGGGTTGTGGCTCAACCCTAGTGTGGGTAGTTAATGGGTCTTCTATTTTAGGGCTTTAATGTTTATGGGTGAATGATATTTGGTCCGATTTGTGCTTTTAATGTTAAATTGGTGGTTGCAAACACTAATTTGTACCTTTTTGACTTAGGCTCTTCTTGAGAAAGAGAGCCCAAGTTTAGGAAATTTAGGCCAACAAGGAATTGGGGTGCATTCTATCTCATTCAAGAGATTGATAGCCCCAATTAAAGAGTTAAACCTAGAGATAGTAATACCCGACTTGAGCCAACTTTGCTTGCACAATTTGAACACCCAATTGGGCTTGAGAAAGCCAATTAGGAAAAAGTCACTCAAACTACCGAGAGGTATAGACTGAGTAGTTTCGTGCATTGGCTATATCACAATCCCAACTATAACAATTTTGCCCTAAGTTTTAGATCCCGTTAGATACTCACCTGGGAGTAAGTCACTTCCCTAGTGCCTTTCCATCAATTAAGAAAACCTTACAAAAATATCATACTTAGTATAATTACTTGCATCATTAGTATAAAAATAGAATAGTGAACAAACAACAATGCTTGGAAGTACAATTAAGAACACCGCACACTGCTAGATTAGATAGGAACCCAACTCCAAACCTTTTATAGCTCTCTGTGGATTCGATCCCGACTTATCGGGTAAAAGCTACATCGACCGCTCTTGGCACTCTATAGTGGTGTAGGGTTAACTTCGATCAACTTTTTGGCGCCGTTGCCGGGGAGCTAAACGGTTTTGGCTATCTATCTAACTAGTTTTGTGTTTTGTTCTTCTTTCCTTCTGTTTAACTAATTTGTGTGAGTTGATCAATTCAGGTACAACATGGCTAACAATGATCCTATTGGAAATGTTCTGGGGGAGGAGGTTCATGATAATGGAGAAGATGAGGTGCCTTTAGTACCTCAAGGTCAAAGAAGAGGCCGCCAGGCCAATGACAACATTCCAGACCCTCCCCTGCCTCCTCCAAGAGTCGCTCCTCGGGTGCTTCCAAATGAGGGCTACGGAAGTGCAATTGTCCGACCCTGGATCCGGGCGGGCAATTTTCAAATAAAAAATGTGATGTTGACATTATTGGAGCAGCGAGGGTACTTCACAGGCGCTCCCCATCAGAATGCATATAAACATCTTAAAGGCTTCGTGGATACCTGTTGGGGAAGCAAGCAGAAGAATATGTCAGAGGATGTTTTACGATTGAGATTGTTCCCTTTTTCACTTCGAGGGAAAGCTTTGGACTGGGTCGAAAGACTTCCCAACCATTCCATCCATATTTGGGATGAGTTGGCGGACAAGTTTATAGCTAAGTTTTTCTCGCAGGGGCATATGGTGACCTTGAGAGATGAGATTTTGGCCTTCAAACAGGAACCTAATGAACCACTTCATGAATTCTGGGAAAGGTATCGGACAATGGTGAAAGAATGTCCGAACAATGACATGACCGAAGCAATGATCCAGCAGACTTTCTACCGTGGCATTAACACGACCAATCAGTGTGTGGTGAACCAGCTAGCAGGGGGAAATTTTATGAACACACCTTATGCTGAGGTGTGTAAGATTTTGGATGAGATGGCAGACACTTCGTCAGCTTGGTAGAGTCGAGCTAATGTGCCACAAGGTGATCCCACAGTCATTCACCTGCACAAAGAGCTCCACGACCATGGTCAAGCAATAATAGAGTTAACTACAACAATGAACCAGTTGGCAAAAGCTCAATTGCAACAAGTTCAAGCGCCACGCCAAGTAAATGCTATGAAAGGTGTAAACATGTTGGTCAACAAGAGGCGACAAAGAGGTCAACAAGGTCAAGGTATCCCGGATCAATATGAGCAAGGTAATGGTGGTTTCAAACAAGATGATGGGTATAATGAGTAAAGTGAAGAAGTGCAGTACATGAATAATTATCAAGGACAAAGGGGCAATGCTCCTAACCAACAACAACAATGGAGATCCCAAGGCAATTGGGGGGAAAAAACCAACAAGGAAATAGAAACTGGGGGAACAAAAATCATAATTGGGGCAACCAGAACAATCTGAACAACCAGGGCAACTAGAGTGGCAACAACAACAATTGGGGAGGAAACAATAATCAGGGTGGTTGGAATAATGACAATCAAGGAAATCGGGGGCAAGGCTTTCAAAGGCCTCCGATGTATCAACAACAAAATTACCCACCCCCATTTCCATCCTAAGGTCCCAGCTCGTCAAACAATGAGATGCGGAGGATCGAGATGATGTTTGAAAAAAAAATGAAATAGAACGCCGACTCTGATGCTCAGTTGGCATCCCACAATACTTCAATCCAAAACTTGGAGGTCCAACTTGGCAAGATTTCGCAATCTTTGAATACTCGCCCTAAAGGGGCTCTACCTAGTGACACGGTAGTAAACCCGAAGGGTGGGAACAATACCGGGCATGCAATGGCGGTGATTACAAGAAGCGGACGAGGTGGCGATGTGAATGCCTCCAAGCAAAAGGAAATCGTGAGTGATGAAGTTGAGGTGCAAGATGATGTTATCCCTATAGTTGATGAGCAAGTGAGTGAAGAGAACTTGAATGCGGAAGTGAGAATTGATATTCATGATAATGAGGTGGAGACTTAAAATGACGTGAACCCGTCTAGGGAACACGTAATAGACATACCGGAAACGGTTGTTCCCAAGGCTAAGGCTCCTTTACCAAGGCGTCCTCTCCTTACCCTCAAAGACTTGTGAAGCAAAAGAATGAAAACCAATTTATGAAGTTTATTGAGATGATGAAAAGCTTGTCAATCAATGTTCCTTTGGTGGAAGCTCTTGAGCAAATGTCGGGTTACGCCAAGTTCATGAAAGACTTGGTGACTAAAAAGAGATCTATGGATTGTGAGACCATCAAAATGACTCACCAAGTAAGTGCAATTGTGCACTCGATGACTCCAAAGCTTGAAGGTCGCGACGCTTTCACCATTCCATGTACTATTGGGAGTGCGAATTTTGCAAAGTCATTGTGTGATTCGGGAGCAACTATCAATTTGATGCCTTACTCCGTTTTCAAAACTTTGGGTATTGATCAGCCGGGAGCTACTTCAATGAGATTGTAAATGGCGGATAGAACTACGAAGAGGCCGCTTGGTATTATTGATGATATTCTTGTCCGGGTGGACAAATCTATCTTGCATGCTGATTTTGTGATTCTCGACTGGGAAGTCGACTATGAGGTGCCTATAATTTTGGGAAGGCCTTTCCTTGCAACTGGGAAGGCATTGGTTGATGTGGAAGCAGGGGAACTCACCTTCAGGGTGGATGATGAAAAAGTGGTCTTTCATGTGTGCAAATCAATGAGGCAGCCGAATAGTACTGAAGTGTGCTCTTTTGTGGACCTTGCTACGGAGGTGATAGTTGATGAAGGAAGGGTGGAGTGTGTCAATGCTTTGCATGGTATGGGCTCTTATTCTTATGAGCCCCGTAAGCTCTCTTTGGATCGTGAGAACAGAAAAACTCCCCCAACAAAGCCCTCAATTGAGGAGCCTCCCATTTTGGAGTTGAAGCCTTTGCCCTCACACCTCAGGTATGAATTCTTGGGCCCTAGTTCAACTTTGCCTGTTATTCTTTCCTCTTGTCTTACTAGCATGCAGGTAGATGCCACATTGGCGGTGCTCCAAAGACGAAAGAAGGCAATTGGATGGACTATAGCTGATATTCGGGGAATAAGCCCCGCATTTTGCATACACAAGATTATACTTCAAGATGATGCCAAGCCCTCCGTAGAATATCAAAGGAGGTTGAACGAGGCTATGCAAGAGATTATCAAAAAGGAGGTGATCAAGTGGCTTGATGCAGGGGTTGTGTACCCCATCTCGAATAGTTCTTGGACTTCACCGGTGTAGTGTGTGCTGAAGAAGGGTGGTATGACTGTGGTTACTAATGAGCAAAACGAGTTGATTCCCACCAGGACTATCACCGGATGGCGGGTGTGCATGGACTACCGTAAGCTGAATAAAGTGGCCCGAAAGGATCATTTTGCATTGCCCTTTCTTGACCAAATGCTAGATAGACTTGCTGGGCGTGCCTTCTACTATTTTCTGGATGGGTACTCAGGTTACAACTAGATATTGATGGCTACAGAAGATCAGGAGAAAACCACATTCACATGCCCGTACGGGATGCCTTTCAGTTTGTGTAATGCACCGGCCACCTTTCAGCGATGCATGATGGCTATATTTACCATTATGGTAGAGCATTTCTTGGAAGTGTTCATGGATGATTTTAGTGTTGTGGGTGACTCCTTTGATGAGTGTTTGAATAATCTTGACAAAGTGTTGGCTCAGTGTGAAGAGACAAATCTTGTTCTCAATTGGGAAAAATGCTACTTCATGGTAGAGGAAGGCATTGTCCTCGGCCATAAGATCTCAAAGAATGGAATAGAGGTGGACAAGGCTAAGATCTAAGTGATTTCAAAGCTTCCTCCTCCTACTTCAGTCAAGGGGGTTAGGAGTTTTCTTGGGCATGCGGGGTTCTATCGAAGATTCATCAAAGATTTTTCTAAGGTAGTGAATCCTTTGTGCAAACTATTGGAAAAGGATGCAAAGTTCGTGTTTAATGAGGAATGCATGAAAGCTTTTGAACTTCTCAAATACAAATTGACAACCACTCCTATCATAACTGCACCCAATTGGAGTTTACCTTTTGAGCTCATGTGTGACGTAAGTGATGTTGCGGTGGGAGCGGTCTTAGGTCAAAGGATAGACAAGATGTTTCACCCAGTGTATTATGAAAGCAAAATAATGAATGATGCTCAAATGAATTACACGATGACAGAAAAAGAGTTGTTAGCAATTGTGTTTGCAATGGAGAAATTTAGGCCCTATCTCATGGGGGCCAAGGTGATAGTTCATACAGACCATGCAACACTCTGCTACTTGATGGCAAAGAAGGATTCCAAAGCTCGGTTAATGAGATGGGTTCTATTGCTTCAAGAGTTTGACCTTGAGATTGTTGATCGGAAAGGTATGAAACCAGAGCGGACACTTGTCCACTTGGAGAGGAAGGTAGGCCCTTGGATGGCCTTGATATATGAT